>NC_079444.1:21432687-21657687 GCF_903798145.1 Danio aesculapii
GTTCCGGTTTCCCCCACAGTCCAAAGATATGATGAACTGAAGAAAAAAATTGACTATAGTGTATGAGTGTGTGTGAATGAGAGCTGAAAGTAAAGCACCCTCTGAGTAAAACAGTTGGCGGTTCATTCCGCTGTGGTGACCCCTGGTAAATAAGCCAAAAGAAAATGAATAAATTAGTTTATTAGTTTCACAAAACTTTGATATATAATTTGTTGATGAATCAGCTTTTTTGAACTGCGATTTCTTGAAGGACTAATTAAATACCATTCATTTTTAGTTCTTGCTTTTAAAGTTCCAATTAAAATGTGATTTGCAATTCATTTGTTTATTTTTATTTATTTATTTAACTTGTACCATGGACATCAGTGTTTATATCCACATTTTAGATTTTTGTATTTCGAATCTGTAATTATTTGAACGTTTGCAATGTAGAAGTAATGGTACTCTGTGTTAAAATAAGACTAGAGTCTGAAGCTGTTTCATAACTCCTGCTTTCTCTGTTAACACCGTGATTGTACTTGTCAAAGTTTTCAAATGGCAGTCATTTAGGAACAAGATTATGTGGGTGTTTGAATTGAGATAATTAATTTTTCAATGATTAAACGCACAGCGTACAGAATAACAACTGACTCTGTTAAATTAAAAAATATATATATTGCATTGTTTTTGAATAATTTACCATCTTGTGGATTGTTCTTTAATTAAACTCTATTTTTTCTCATTTTCCAAATGACAATTAGTATATATCGTTAATGCAAATTTCTAACTAGCCTATTACATGACAGCAACGCAGTGCATTTAGGCATGTAGACATGGTCAAGACGATCTGCTGCAGTTTAAACCGAGCATCAGAATGAGGAAGAAAGGTGATTTAAGTGACTTTGAAGGTGTCATGGTTGTTGGTGCCAGACAGGCTGGTCTGAGTATTTCAGAAACTGCTGATCTGCTGGGATTTTCATGCACAACCATCTCTAGGGTTTACAGAGAATGGTCTGAAAAAGAGAAAATATCCAGTGAGCGGCAGTTCTGTGGGCGCAAATGCCTTGTTGACGCCAGAGGTCAGAGGAGAATAGCCAGACTGGTTTGAGCTGATAGAAAGGCAACAGTAACTCAAATAACCACTTGTTACAACCAGAAGAAGAGCTTCTCTGAATGCACAACAAGTTCAACCTTGAGGTGGATGGGCTACAGCAGCAGAAGACCACACCAGGTGCCACTCCTGTCAGCTAAGAACAGGAAACTGAGGCTACAGTTGGCACAAGCTCACCAAAAATGGACAATAGAAGATTGGAAAAACTTTGCCTGGTCTGATGATTCTCGATTTCTGCTGCAATGAAGGACTAAGGCAGTTCTGAAGGCAAAGGGGGTTTAACCCGGTACTAGTAAGGTGTACCTAATAAAGTGGCCGAGAAATGTGTAGATGTCAATATGTAGCTCCTATATTGCAGGCAAGTAGTCACTGGCATCAATAAATTCAGAAATACCATGGATTCATGGGCCAGAAATAACTCGCAAATGAAATTTCACACACAAGGTGAAGACTAATTTGGTTGAGCAGCATTGCAGCACATTAAAAATAGAAAGAGGCCATCACAGTATCACAGTGTAGCCCAGGTATGAACCTCCTAAAAAATAGCACATCCAGACAGCACTACAATCAGGCCATCCTATACCAGCCTGAGTCACCAGACAAAAGGGGCATTTGTCTGAGAGGTGACCGTGATCTGGCTCCAACACTGACAGAGCTGAAGAGATTTTATGCTGAAATGGAAGAACCTGTCCAGGCATCAACAATTTCTTCACAGATTTGGGCCTCTTTGGGAGAATGGCTAGAAGGTAACCACTTCTGAGCAGGGCCAACATTAAGTCATGCCTGGGGAATGCCAGAAGCCATGTGACAAAACCTGAAACCCTTTGAAAGAAAATGTTGTGGTCTACTGAGTTGTGGCCTGAAAAGAAAGCGCTATGTTTGGCACAAACTAAACACACACGCCAACACCTTGGAAAAAAAAGAAGAGCTTTTTTGCCAGCTAGGGCAGCGTGGATGGAGCCAAACACAGACAAATCCTTAAGGAGAACCTGTTTTAGTCCGCAACATGATCTACATTTAGGGTGAAGACACATTTTTCAGCAGGACAATGACCCAAATCGTAAACCCCGAAATGATGAAATGACATGAAAAAGTGAGGTTGGCACTCACAATCGACCCAAGACCTGATTTCAACCAGAAATCTGTGGTATGACCTGAAAATTTCGGTCTGATGGCACTCTTGTAGTTATTTGGCAGAGGAATTAGCAGAGAAGAATGGGCAAAAAGCCTTTCATTACAGAGAAATTAGCATTCTTGGACGTGGAATATGAAATATGTGTTGCGAAAAGAGAAAAAAAATGAGGTGCAATAAGAACAAAGCAATGGAATAAGTAGGTAAATACTCTCTGAAAGTGTCGTAAATAAATCTGGGATGATGCATGTCTCCGTATGGGGAGGTTGGCACTCGGATTTGATAATTTGGTGTGTCAGGTCGACTGATAGGACCATTAATTAAGGTGAGTTAGTGTGCCGGTTGTGTGTATTGTCCATGTGTGCCATCTGTGTGTATGTGAATGTGTGCGTGTGAGCCTGCATCCATCTGTTTAGGAAGCGTGGGAGCTCACAGTAACGAGTTGTGTCTCGGCTCAGCAGCCCACGCACAGCTTGGGTCACTGTGGCGCCCGGCACATGTAAAATCACCTCCATCCAGATCTTCTCACACTTCCTGCCTCTGCTTGTCTTCAAGCGATCAGGATGAACAGTAAATAACAGTGTGCTTTGCAGGAATGGTTGTGAATTTAAATGGGATTATTTCTTTGAGTGTGGTAATCCGCAAGTATTAGATCTGGGTATTGCAACCAATTTAAAGATTCCATTTCGATTCTTATTAAGGTGGTTTTGATTTAGTTTATATTTGATTCAATATCATTTAGACGTTAATGTTTCTTTTTTCATCGTCTTTCAGATGAGATGTTAAACCGAGGTCCTGATTCTCTGTGGTCATTAAAAATGCCATGGCACTTTACTCTCCTAAAGAGTAGGGGTGTAACCCCGGTGTCCTGGCCAAATTCCCTCTCGGCCCTTAACCATCATGGCCTCCCAATCATCCCCATCCACTGAATTAGCTCTAGAACTGTCTCTCCAGTCCACCTATAGCTGGTGTGTGGTGAGCGCACTGGCGCCGTTGTCCTGTGGCTGCCGCACACTGGTGGGGGTGTAGAGAGACCCCCCTCATGATTGTGAAGTGCTTTGGGTGCTTTTGGGTATAAAATTCTGACAGTATGATAACCTTGGAAAAAATATCACAGTTTCACAGTATTGTGATTACTGATCCAAAATATTTTTTTTTAGGTTGCTTTCACATTGTTTTGCTGTGGATCCGAATGCGATTGCTGGATTCACATATGCTAAACAAGCCACCCTTACTGGGGAAACGTGCCAGGTTCTGAAACAAAAATCTAGGTGTGAAAGCACCCTTAAATGTCTGAGTAAAAAAACAATAACCCCACCCCCATTGAACACTATATAATTTATTTTAAGAAACATTTAAAATATTTTGGAGCAGTAGCTTTTGATGTCGAGGCTCCTTTTCTGCTTGATGTACTGTTGCCCTAAAAAAAGAAATAAAATAGTTGTGAAAAAAAAAACGACAAAAAATATGTATACCTTAGGAACTTTGACTTTTCCAAACCATGGTATACCTTGAAACCAGTTATCGTCCCATGCCTGATGGCCATACATGATAAATGCACAATATAAATACACATTACATTACATATTTAAACAGTTAGTTTGACATTGAATCAACATTTAACTGAAACTCTGATAACTGAAACTTTCCTACACTGTAAAACCCAAAAAGTTAAAGCAACTCAAACAGTTTGAGGAAACTAATTGCAACAAACCATTTAAGTTCAAAAACTAATACTAATGAGTACTGTGAACTTAATACATTTGAGTAAACGAAGCAATTTGAGCACAGTAAAACCCAGCAAATGAAGAGAACACAAACCAACTGAGTACTGTAAAACTCAATAAGTTAAGGCAACTCAAACTATCTGAGTAAACCGATTGATATAAACCATTTGAGTTAAAAACTAATCTAAATGAGTACTGTGAACTTACTCCATTTAAGTTGAAGTAATGAGGTATTTAATTAACTCATTACCTTCAACAATGAGTTCAAAACTCTTTTCAAATGAGTAGAATTAACTTTCAGTCATTTTTGAGTTAACTACACTCATTTTATTTGATAAAGTTGACGGTTAAATATTTGAATTACACATTTACAGAACTCAGGATACAAATGATTAATTTATGTCATATGATATTATTAAGCGTCACGTGCGCAATACTGCATTTTCCTGATCATTTTTTCTTTGCGTGATCAGAAATTCATTGATTGCTGAACTAAATGTTTCATCTTTTTTGGATAAATCATTTGAGGGAACAGTTTAAAGTGGCCATGTAATAGATTTTTGAACATTACATTTAATTCAGTGTGTAAAAGAGCTATAAATGAATGCAACATCCTGACCCTTTCCTGAAGTTTTAAATCAGAAAGTGCAGCGTGTATTTTGTTATTGTATCTCAAGAGTCGAGTTATTAAAATCAGTTGTTTTAATATGGATCCCGAACCATTTCATGTTGATGTGATGTAAGGATGCACGAAATGAGAATCACGATTTGTTTTTGGCTTAAAATGAATGATTAAAATCTCACGATTCTGTAGATGTAAAATAAAGGTTAATATGAGTAGGCTATTATTATTGTTATTTGTCAAACATATGGTAAAACAATAAAAATTTAATTAGGCTTATGTGTAGGTCTACTGTTGGTGAAAATTTTGTATAGACTTGGAATGATGGACTCGAATAGACTTTAAATTTGTTCTGGTTGTTAATTCACAGTATAGTGATGACATCAGAATACAACTATACATAATTCTGAAGTTGAATTATTATGTTTGAGACATGTGTTTGTCATTGACAACATTATTAGATCTTTTTTCACTATAGTGAAATGACACATTTGTCATTATCAGATTCCCTCATGCATTATATTCAACATTATATAGGCTAGAGTAGTTTTACTGACCCAGTAAATATTTATTTTCATGCACAACACTTTGTGTTGGCTACGAAAGAAAAAAAACAAACAAATGCTTGTCGTATTTATTCATTCATTCATTTTCTTTTTGGCTTAGTCCCTTTATTATTCTAGGGTCGCCACTGGAGAATGAACCGCCAACTTATCCAGCATACGTTTTACGCAGCAGATGCCCTTCCAGCTGCAACCCAACACTGGGAAACATCCATATACCAATTTAGTTTACTCAATTCCCCTATAACATGTCTTTGGACTTGTGGGGGAAACCGGAGCACCCGGAGGAAACACACACAAACATGAGGAGAACATGCGAATTCCACACACTTTTAACACCATTTGGAGGTGTCCATGTTGCTGAGCAACGTATATAAAACAAAGTGAAGACTTGTGCGGCAGCTTTTATGCTTCTCTCCTGACCTAGAAAATATAATTGGCTGAATCGTAGAAAAGCTCAGTTAAGATTGTGTGTAGGGTCGAATCGACATCCTGATCTTTTTTCGATTAATCGTGCAGCCCTAATATCACGTCAACCTGCAACATTAGCTACTTTTGGCTTGAGCTGACCACATCTTCTTTTTGAGAAGATGCTGTGCTCTGCATTGTGAGGGCAAATACATTTCCTTTTTTTTTTTTGCTTCTAAAGTATGAGGCAGTGAGGAGTCAACAGTTAGTTCATTTTTTTTCCAATATCACAGCAGTATAGCTACAACCTTATGTTGTGTTACTTTTATTTTCTGATGACTGTTACAGTACAGCTACACAAATGCACATGATATGGACTTCACGGGCCAGATGTTACTCACAAAACCAAAACATGAACTTTTCATAATAGGTGCACTTTAATGAATCAGTCATTAAGACAGGGAGTTGTCTCTGCCTACTGGAGGTTTTAGAGTCAACATCACTTATTCATGACAGGCCTAAACCAGCCAAGGTACCAGAACAAAAACACACTCAGCAAAATATCAATAAGGAGAGACAAAGTTGGACATGTGATCTCTCGACCCAACTCATGTGAAATATAAATCCTTAAATCTAACCTGATGTTAGATTTTATCTCATTTCAGCTATAACTATAGTTCCTTGGTTTTGGCCTCATGGTTCGATACGGCTACAGTACAAACCCTACACCTTTTTTCCTGTTTGTTTTGAACAGGCAGAAGGGTCTTGTCACAATCAATTACAGAACTGAAGAGCTTCATGTGATGCAACAATATAAAATAAACACAATAATGAAAAATAAATCTTTATATTTAGGAAACTCTTAACACGACACTAAAACAATAAGTGTATTAAATTTCAGCAAGCTTCAAAACTGAAATCTCTGTTCTTTAAAGATTTATTTTTGACATTTTGCCTTTATTTGACAGGACAGTAGACTGACAGGAAGTGAAGTGGAAGAGAAAGGGTAATAAGATCAGGAAAGGTCCATGAGCCGAGACTCGAACTCAGGACGCCCACTATATGTTGCACTATATGTCCCTACATTAACCACTGGGCTGTCTCGCTGACAATCTGTCTGCAATCTGTTTTACTCAAATTTTTAGTAATTTTGTCCATCTATAACAGCAGGTGCAAATGACAACTGTTCAATATGATGTGTGTGTAGAGAAGAATCTTATGTGCACACAAGATGAGACAGTATCTTCTATTTCCATTGTTAGACGGACATGCGTGACCGTTATATAATCATGTCTTTTGCAGCATCGTATTTTTTAGATGCTGTGTGAGGATAAAATGATTTCAACTTTCACCCACAGCAGCGCTCATTTGTCATACAGCCAGTTACAGAGCAGTGGACCAATCAGAAGAACTCAGAGGTGGGACTAGTGTTGAAAGCTTGTGTTTACGGTAGCAAGTTGGCAAGACAACGGCAGCATGGCAGATCCACTACTGAAAGACTATTCTCACATTTAAGACTGGCTTCTCAATTGTTAAACTGCTGTAGTCTTTTCTGTCTAACTCCAGTGATTGCACATCTGGACTGACTGTATTAGTCATGGGAGTGTGTGAACCCAACCGTGACCCTCGTGTGTTATGTGTTTAATTCGATTGGATAATTATCATGGGCATGGGTATTTTTCAGAAAATTGCTTATTATTCTTTAATTTTAAATATGTTATATTTATTTGTATATTAAGGTATATTTTATTTATTTAAAGGATGCTAAATTAAATTAAGTTACCACCTGCATTTTTCAATTTGCATTGGCTTTAACAAATTATTGAACAGATTATTAATAACCAATCAAAGAACATTTTACTGAGCTCAGTGAAAAGTTTTGTATGTAGCATACAGTGAAGAATTCAGTTAAAGCCATAGCTGTGGTGAGTCGGCAATACTGTATATAAATAAAAACTAGTTCTCTTCTTATCAGAAATAAATAAACTATGGCTGCAAGATTCTGGCTGAAATGAGAATCACGTTTTTTTGTTTGTTTGTTTTTTTGCTTAAAATCAAGATCATGATTTTCTCATGATTCTGTAGCTGTAAAATAAAGGTTAATATGAGTAGGCTATTATTATTGTTACTATTATTATTATTATTTCCCAAACATATTTTAAGATAAACAATATTTATATTAGGCCTATGTGTAGGTTTACTGTTGGTTAAAATGCAACATTTTGTATAGACTTGGAATAGTTTACTTGAAAAGACTTTAAATTTGTCTTGGTTGTTAATTCACAGTAAAGTGATGACATCAGAATACAACTATTCATAATTCTAAAGTTGAATTATTATATTTTAGACATGTATTTGTCATTTGTGATTGACAACATTATTAGACCTTTTTATTCACTGGTAAAATGAGACCTTTGTCTATCAGATTCCCTCTTGCATTGTATTCAACAGGCTAGAGTAGTTATACTGACACAGTAAACATTTATTTTCATGCAAAACACTTTGTGTTCGCTATCATAGAAAAAAACATCAAATGCTTGCTGTAATCATAACTTTAAAATGCGATAAGATTATTTAAATGATGTGCGCGCCGGATTCACTTTCACTTTCGAGTGCACGGCTCATAGCTGCCGTCACTCAGAGAAAAAAACATACACATGCAAATCATACTTCTCACGAGGCTCTCAAACAAATGATCTGTGCAACAAACTGAATGTTGTTTCCAACTGTATTAGATGTTGTTCACAGACTATGCAGGTTCTAATCACTAAAGCAGGCATCATTGGAGGGCATGCGCACGTCCTTTCGGTAGTAAACAAACAGCTCGCGGTCAGCTCACTTGTGATTTCGGGGCCGCGAATACATCATTACGTTTTAACAGAAATTACGTTTTTGGATGATTTATACCTTATAAATACAGTATGTGACACTTTTAACGCCATTTGGAGGTGTTCATGTTGCTGTGAAGTCTTGTGCGACCACCTTTAAGCTTCTCTCCTGACCTTGAAAATATAATTGGTTGAATCGTAGAAAAGCAGAATTACTTGTGCAGCCCTACAATAAACACAATTATTCCAAGCACAACATTGTGTTAGTAAATACAAATGTAAATGTGTTGATAATTACTTGTGATGATGATGATCAGACCTGAAGCCACGCTCAACTAGACATAACATGGACAAAACACCATCACGTCGAAACAGCTGCAACTGCGGTCGGTAGGTCCTCCGACTGCTGTCTGAAAGGACCTTATTGCATCCTTGTTTCTTCTGTATGTAGAGTTATGTAATTTCATTTGCTTTTATCCATATATTTTTACATATATCCATTCAAGATGGACCTGAAGTCACCATCAAATTTTGTCCCGTATAGCACTGTTGCATTGAGTCTTATTTGAAATAATTTGGTCTGCGTCTATTTAGCTGGAAGAGCACATTTGAGTTTTTTCCAAAACAAAGCATAATGAAAATGAAGTAGATGATTAAAAAGGTAAAAAAAATCAGTTTAAAGATTGTTAAAAATATTTAGATATTATTAAATATGAGAAAATAATCCAATATAACACTGCCGTGCCCCCATGCAATAGTGTTGTGTATCTGAGATCTCACAGGGGGATGATATGGCGATCTGAAAAATGTTGCAAATCACACAACACTATCACATAACACCTAATTCGTCTTCCAGTACACACTCTGTCCTTCAAACCAACTGTTGTGACAACTGTTAAATAACACAATTGCATGATCAGTTAATATGCTGTTGCACAATTCCAAAACATGCCATCAAAATGTGTTAAAATGTTTGTGCGGTGTGTAATAACACCTCATGTGCCTGTATACAAGGTAAGGTTTATTTTTGAAGTATGTGAAAACCCCTGCAAAGCAGCAGGTCTAAAAATGGTCAAAGGAATGTGTAACTTACTCCTCACCAAGACACTCACAATCTCTGTGCAAGTGTTAGAGTTTTTGAAAAACACAATCGGTGCGTCATAATATCCTCATAATCTCATTCAACACCCACAGAGTGCAAAACGTATAATTTTAGCCTTCCATATTGAATCTCTGTGAGTGAAATAATCGGAGAAAACCTTTGGCTTTACACTCTGCATGGCATCAAGGTGAACTATCTATTATACCCTGTCCTCACTCACCTAAATCATAGACTTTCGTGTCGCACACTTATTATGTGTTTCTCTTGCTTTCTCATCTCAGTATATTCATCCTGGTTTAGATTGCTGACTCTCCAAAACACCTCACAAGTGCTTCTGACTATAATGCACAGCCACCTTAAAGAGCTCTTTAGCAGTGTCAAGCACGCTAGGCGGCAAGACGAGTGTTTGAGTGAACATTCATGTTCATTTATCTGCCTCTTGTTTGATTCATCAGCAGGGTTTGCTCTGAATCTCGCTGCTTTTCCTTTTTTAAAAGTCAGAAGTCAGATTTGAGATGCCAGCAGTACTACAAAACAACTGAAGAAATCAGTAGTTCACAGACTAGCTCTGACTCCATGCTGGGCCGACACTAGAAATCGAACAAACCAGTTGGTCTGCCAGAAAGAAAGAAAAAAAACCTCATCATGTAGCTCACTTTAGGCTTAGTACATCATTTTGATAGCAAATTGATTCTTTTATATTGCTCTACGATGAAAGAAATTAAGCTAAACTACTGTCGTTTGCCGTCGAAATGATCATATCCAGCGCAGATTAAAATACCCAATCTTTTCCGACAGTTTTCATTTTGCGTTTTTATTTCAGCCAATTTGAACCGAGTGCTTCAAACACAGACTGGTGATCAGCAGCTTTTATCATGAAGACAGCGTCTTGATGGGTGTGAAGAGACTGACAGATAAAACAGATTGAGGAGCGGAAACAAATGTGGAAATGCGCCGAGATGTCAGTCATTTCTGCGAGCAGGTTGGGCTGTCACAGTAGTTAAGCATTCAGGTACAGCTTGGGAGATAACTCGTTATGTTTACCGAGTTCCCAGAACAAGATGTTCACTTAAAACGCAGATTGGAAAGAGTATTGCGAGCGTCTGTGGGAGCCATGTTTTCGTTTACGCAGCCTCAATTCGGTTGCTTAAAACCGTGTCGAGAGCTTATCTCAACACTTCTTTTTTTTCTCACCACCGAGCTAATTCACCTGCTTGTGAAAACGAGCTCGGTGTGAAACAGACGCTCAGGTGGAAAAGATGAGAGACGCTTGGGTTAGTTTGTTGAAAAGGTGCAGAAGTCCTTGAATTAAATGACTGAGGGTCTGAACGCTTCTGAACATCAGCATGCAGAGCGCTCTGCTGTAATAGGGCTCGTCGAGGCCCAGGGTATCAGACACCGTAATAAGCATCACGCTTTGTTGCTGTGATGCTGACAGCTCTCTCAATCAGTCTTGGGTTTGAGGGTGGCAACAGATGTTTATTGTAAAATAACTTGGCAGAGATGGAAGAAAGAAACGAGACAATAGCTGACCAAACAGTAGAGAGAGAGGGCTATAAAATTCACAGTAGGCATTTCAAAACAAAACCAGGCATTAAAGGGCCTTTTTATATGGAGTAAATGGTTTTGAATTTTGTAAGTATTTGCTGGAGTTGCTGAAGAATAAAAAGGCTACTTCCTCTTCTGGAAAGGGGCGGGGACTAGTATCTCATTTGCATTTAAAGAGACATAAAAAAGTCTTTGTTTCCACCCAAAGAGAGGCTTGACAGCCTGGTATAATATGATTCATAGTATTTTTAAGCTGAAACTTCACAAACACATTCTGGACTCAGCAGACACACAATGTCATAAGACATTAATATTAAGTTAGATGAAAGTCGGCAGCTTCTAAAGACAATGTTATTTTGATGTCCAGAAATGACGTTGATATTTTGTTGAATTTAGGTTGTGTTGGAAAGTGGCCAAAATCCAATGTCGATCCAACATCTTAAACCAACGCCATATTGATTTCAAATACAGACATTTATTTGCCAGGTATGGCAACCAAAATGTAACATCTGACAGACGTCACAATGGCAACATCCACCAAATGTCACCCTGTAACATTTTGTTGTTTTTAGGTAGACGTTAATGCAAACACTGGGTTCTGGCATCAACCCAATTTTCATTTCCAATCATAATGTAACACCCCACGACATTGGGGTATGTCAATCTGACGTCATGTTGATGTCCTGTGCCTGCTGGGGGGAGATAAAACGTAAAAAAACCACATAATAGTAGGGGTGTAATGTACAGATCATAACCCAAGGTTTGGAAAACGTGTGACCCACAAATTAATAACTTTTTTGAACTTGTAGGTTAATCCAACATTTACAACAACTGCAGAGAGATTGCCTCGTGTCATTTAGAGTTTTTCCCAATTATTTACACACATCTTCAGAACTCTACACACAAATCACAAAACACACACATTGGGCAAAACCCTTCAATTCTTCTGCAAAATGAAACTCTACATTCAAAACAATGTGATTTCTTCTCAAAATGGTATTTTGTTTTCAAATGGCACACACAAGCCATCACACCAATAGACATTTATAAGAACAGTTGAACACTGATGTGCTTAATGTAAAACACTATGACCACTTCTTCTCCATTCATCATATTGAATTACTGTAAGCCTTTTTTGTTCAGTGTTACACTTACTACAGACAGTACATAGGCCTAAATAAATGCATTGTAAAATATTTCTGAATATTGTTTTTATACAAAACACACAAATACCAAATATATTTTACTGTATTTTTCCCACAAAAACAGTGTACACAGTGTTCATCCCAACCAACACAAAGTTGCACATAACGTGGTCTAGATATAGCATCAACAGAAGGATTTACAGAATACAGTTACAGTAAAAAATAAAATAAACAGCTATACTGCATCCTCTTTTCTGTTTTGGTCTGGCCAAGCAGTGGGAGAAATGTCACCTTGCATGGCAAATCCAGGCATGAAAAGCATCAACTGCTATAGCTTGGAGAAGGGGTATACGTGTGTGTGGACTTCAGTCATAAACTTTCCATCCCAATTTCTCAATAGGTTTGAGGAATAGAGAATATGGAGGGAGCCAGTTATGAACCAGATGAGCTCTGATTTCTAAATTACATTTATGTGTGACAGGTGTTTACCTATCTGATGAGATAGTATGCAAAGTAGGGCAACTGACTTTACAATTTTGAATGACAGTGTGTTTGTTGTGAAAACAAGAGATTTTCTGCATGGAAATTGTGCCAAATGCAGAGAATTGTGTGTAGTGTTTTGAAAAAAGTGTGTTTTAAACCTGCAATTTGAGTGTAAAGCAGGAATTGTGCTTGTAGTTTAGCAGAATTGGTTCAGGGGGTTGGTGCATCAGTTACATGTTAGTCATTGTGTCTGAAGTACAAGTAATTGTGTGTAAACAATTGGAAAAAACTGTAAGTCACGTGTTTGAAAGCATTTTGGCTAAATATAATGATGAGGGAAAATGTTGTGGTGGGACCTACCTAAATGCTTTAAGTTAGTGTCTTAGTGTTTTCTGTCACTGTTTGTTTAGCCTGCATTAATGCATTGAGTGTAAAGCTGCACGATTAAACATTAAAAGATCAGGACGTCAATTCAAACCCGTGCAACATGAATGATTAATGATAATGATTCGCATATGTTTATTAATGCTTCGAAGCGCTGCATTCAAATCTGTGTTTGATCGAGAGAGATTCAGTTTTTACACTTTTCAGTTTGTTACAAACAAATAACAGCAGTACTGGGAGAACAGTTTATAGTTCAGATACAAACACTGATGTTTATGGTGAAGATTAAAATCACCGTTTAATAGAACTTGATTGTTGTAGCAATTACATTGAGCAACTAATGGGTGTCGACAAACAACCATCAAAATTATGTCACTGAATAGATTTTCAAAAATGACACATCTATAATCAAACATGAAGTTTTATGTGTGAATTGTTGAATAATTTATTGAAGATAAATATGATGTTGTACAAGATGCTAGATTTCTATATTTAGCATTATCAACAACAGTAGCAAAGATCATTTTTCCTATTGGATATTTTCCTTTTTTTCAGCTGGTTCTTTCTTGATTTGTATTTTTTATTAAAATTACAGGTTCTAAGTTCTGTTTGTTAAAACCAATGGTTTTAGTAGTAAGATTTTTGTATAAATGGAAAGCAATTTACAGTTTTTTGCTGATCCGAAAAATGGTCTGATCCATGACTCAAAAACCGTAGTGTGAGCCGTACCGTGAGATTTGTGATCCGTTACACCACTACAGTACATAATAGGGTTCCTTTAAAAAGGAGCAAAGTCTGAAATGTGAGATGCAGGTTCCTACTGGAATGACTTAATTTCATCAGCATAATTTAACTAAACAATTGTGCGACCTCACTTGGATTGCGAAAGGTTGTATTTGGTGATGTTTTTGTTTTGTTTTTTTTCACAGGGCAAGATTTACCCTTTTAAGTGCATTTGTATTTTCACAGAGTCCGCTTTCCTTTTTGGTTCAAACAATTTATTTAACTTAAAAGAAAAGTCATTTATTATTGTTCATTTTCACACTTAACTTGTATTGTTTACTCTGCAAAGGCCCTGATTTACTTACTAAACTGAAGAAGGAACAGCTGTAATTTAAATTTGAATAAAATCAGTCAATTTTCAAATCCTCATTGATCTATAATAAGTGTGTCCCAAGGGCTCCACCTTTTTGTTTTTAGATATATTGATTCTATTCGGTAATGCTGATACTATTGGTCTCCCTCATTGATAACATTGGCTATGTTTTCATTCAAAAATGCTGATTAAATGTATGTGCAAAACTGGAATATCCAGTCTGATCTCACGAGAAAATGTAAGTATATTACATTTTGAGTTTAGTGGCTAATTCGTACGAGTTCAGTCGTACGAAATTGTATGGTTTTAAAAAGGAGGCGTGGCAAATAACCACACCCCTAAACCCAACCGTCATTGGGGGATGAGCAAATCATACTAAAATGTACGAATTAGATCGTACGAATTCATACGAATTAGCCACTAAATCAAAAAGTTACAAATTGCAGTGAAATTGTGTTGGAATATCGCATGTAAGGCATGTGAATAAAGCAGCGTTTCCATCCAACGAGTCAAAGAGAATAATATCATATTCTCCTGATTAACTGGCGCCAAATATCAAAATGGAAAAATGGGTAAAAATAAATTTTCTGCGGTAGGAGAAGCTGTGTGAATCCTTTCTTCTTTTATTAAATGATTTGCGCCTCAAGAAGACGTTTGAAGGTGTGAGATGCAGAGCACAGACACTCTTGACAATTCTGGAGGTAATTAATGATATAATAGCACTAATACTGAAATAATTGAGGCGTTTTAGAACGTTTTACAATGCAGTCAGACTGCTAATTTGTCCATTCACACACATTTTTATCATCACATGATCTCTTATAACAAAATCACATGACTTTTTTTAATGCACATACTGGAATTTGTTCGGTAGAAGTTTTTCCATCGTAGTTTATCTGCATCTTTTCTTATCAAATAAAAAGTTTATTCTACTCAGTTATGAGCATATGTTTTTTTATGCGCATTTTCAAAATGTATGCGCATCTTGGCATTTCCATCAACCATTTTTTTATGCACATAAAAATAGGTGGACGGAAACATGGCTACTGACAATGAAAAATTTGTTGTTGAACAATTATACTGCATAAACTGCATTTTCAGCACTCACTGAGGCAAACAAATAAGACACTGCGTCTATGACAATATGTCAGGATGCAAACAAAGCTGATAAAGTAAACTTTTACAAAACCTTACACACACACACACACACACATACACAAAATGCTGTGGTACGCAATGTAATGCAAGCCTGAACTAGCATTTGATGGCAGCACATCAGGATGCTATTGCATTTTAAAAGAAAACAAATGCTCCTTTGTTTTTCTGTTTCAGTCCTTGGTAAAGCAGGCCTATTGATGACGTACTTCAAAGGAGGAAAAATTGCAGCTTTATGGTTTATAAAAGACTCTGCCTTATAAATGCTGCTGCCTTATTGAACAGGATCTTTTTTTTTGCATTGAGATATGTGGAGTGTTTTTGTTTATAGTGTAGCTGATTCTTTTGTTCATACATCTGTTTAACAAAATGTTTGAGATTTTTGTGTTGGACAAAATCATAAAACCTGAAAGTGAGTAGTTTGTCCAGTTGATGTAAAGTTCATTAAAAAACATAATAGTGCTGAAGTAATTTCCTTTTTATATTTCTCATTTGGTATAACTCAATTGTTTAAGTGATTGAATACGCTGAATTATTGCTTGTTGTTAATAGCTGTTTTCTCACCACCTTTTTTATTATTATTGTGCTGTGGAGAGTTTAGCTGATAACACATATTCATATACAGTACACTACCTGACAAAAGTCTTGTCATAGATCCCAGTTGTAAGAGCAACAAATAATTTAACAAGAAGTTTAACAACAAAACTTCTAGTTAATCATTTGGAAAAGTGGCAGACGGTAGATTTTTCCAATGAATCATCTGTTGAACTGCTTCCCATTCATCATAAATACTGCAAAAGACATATTGGAATCCGCATGGACCCAAGATTTTCACAGAAATCAGTCAAGTTTGGTGAAGGAAAAATCATGGTTTTAGGGTTACATTCAGTATGGGGGCATGCGAGAGATCTGCAGAGTGGATGATAACATCAACAGTCTGAGGGATCAAGACATTTGTGCTTCCCATTGTATTACAGACCACAAGAGAAGGCTCATACTTCAGCCTCCACATTAAAGTTCCTGAAAGCTAATAAGGTCAAGGTGCTCCTGGATTGGCAAGCCCAGTCACCAGACATGAACATTATTGAGCATGTCTGGGGTAAGATGAAGGAGGAGGCGTTGAAGATGAATCTTGATGACTCTGGGAGTCCTGCAAAAACGCTTGACGAGTTGATTGGCGTGTATATTTGTGTTTGGGTGTTATAGAGAAAAAAACGCTAAGTGTTTATTTTTGATTATGTTTCACGTTTTGGAGTGTGGATAAATTTTGACTTTTGTTTGTTGTTTATCTATCCGTGTTTTCCTCCCTTGTTATTTTGATTTTGGTTTGTTTTTTGTTATTGTAAATATTGTACTCTGTACACACACGGTGAGAAGCAGTAGGGGTTGGACGGCACCCTTTTCTTTTCTGTAAATATTTTCTCCTGGTTTTTATATATAGTCAGGGAGGTAGGAGTAGCTTATATTTTTATTTTATAAGTAGCTTGTATTTTTATTTCTGTTATTTTTTGGTGTATTTAGTTTCATTTGGATGTTTAGGGAGGGGAATTTTTTTTGTTTGTTTGTTTATTATTTTTCTGTTTATTATTTGGCTTCACGTGTTGGGTATTTAAAAAAAAGAAAAAGATTTTAAAAAAAGACAAATAAATGGACCCAACGCCAAAGTGATTTTATTTGTCCAGTGTTCTTTTCTGTTACATCCTTGATCCTAGACCAGGGTCGTAACAAAAGTCAGACCTTACTGTCCTAATTAAATAATAAAAAATCACGATCATATTTTATATTGGTAAAACAAGCATAGTCTAGAGGCCTTTGTCTTTCACATAAGCCACTTCTGATACCAAATGATCATCTAGAAGTCAAGTTATTTGTTGATCCTGAAACTTGGATAGGTGACACAATTTTTGTCAGGTAGTGTACATGATGGCAGTGAAGAAATGCAACTGACAACCAGATGACAACATGCCAAATATCATATGTTCATTATACTGCTCACACCAGAACACATTTTGAAATGGTCGCAAATAATTACAAATATTTACCATAGAAAATATGAATTCAGTGCCATTAGTGTAGTCTTGTTTATATGACTCTAATGAGTCAGTTCTTTTCAATGAATTAAATAATTACATCTTACAACTAAGTTTGATTAATTCAGTGTACCGACAGGCTGCTTATATGACAATGTAGAGTGAAAGATAAACATTATGTGTTTTTTTATTTTTTTTTAAGTAGGTAGTAGTAGGTAGTGCTGTCACCTCACAGCAAGAAGGTCACTGGTTCGAGCCTCGGCTGGTTGGAGGTTTCTGTGTGGAGTTTGCATGTTCTCCCTGCGTTCGCGTGGGTTTCCTCCGGGTGCTCCGGTTTCCCCCACAATACAAGACATGCAGTATGGGTGAATTGGGTAGGCTAAATTGTCCGTAGTGTATGAGTGTGAATGAGTGTGTATGGATGTTTCTCAGAGATGGGTTGCAGCTGGAAGGGCATTCGCTGCGTAAAACATGTGCTGGATAAGTTGGCGGTTCATTCCGCTGTGGCGGCCCCAGATTAATAAAGGGACTACGCTGAAAAGAAAATGAATGAATATGTTATAAATATTAATGAATAGAATATGTTAACACATTTTTGTTTGTTTGGTATTGTCATATATTGTACAGTAAGACATTTATGTCACCTCAAAAAGGCTGTGAAAATTCATTAAAGGTTTGTGTGAACACACTCTTTGTAAGTGTTTTATTAAATGAAATCATCTCATCATTAGCATCAGAATAACATTGTTTTCTGAATATTTATTCTTTGTAAAATACTTAACTGTTATGTGACTTGAATCGTTAAATTCATACATCCCTATTCCCAGTTTAATCTTGTCCTGCTGGACAGACTTATGGCATGAAGGGACAAACAGAAAGAACAAGACAGCGGACAAGGATTATAAACATGTTTTTTGAATTACTCAATTTATTGCCTTGCCAAAGTCCATCATTTCAGTCAAACGCACTTACAGACACCATTTTTATTTTTTATCTCAGCTCACTTAAAAATCAGCAATTAAGCTGTCATCCTTAAAAAAAAGCTCTGATTATCTCTCAGTTCTCGTAGGATATCTAGTGTTATTTCACTCTGAACCCTCCACTTTTGTTCTCACTTTAAAATAATCCTCACTTAAGTAATTTTCATCTCTAAAGGCACCATATTCAGTAGAGTTGCCACGTTCAGCACAGAAACGTGGAATTTTCTTTTGGATCTTTCATCGAAATTCTTCTTTTGATTGAAAATAATCACACACAAATTGCGATTCAAATGGCTGTGCTTATTATGTTTACTGTTAGCAGTTGACTGCCCATATCACACATTTCTGCCTATTTTGTCAAAATTATTAGCCCTCATGTGCATATTTGTTATTAAATATTTCCCAAATTATGTTTAACAGAGCAAGGAATTTTTTCACAGTATTTCCTATAATATTTTTCCTCTTCTTGGTTTTATTTCAGCTATAAATAAAACCAGTTTTTCCTAATTTTAAAACCATTTTAAGGCCAATGTCTATAGAACAAACCACTGTTGTACAATGACTTGCCTAATTAACCTAGTTAAGCCTTTAAAATTGCACTTTAAGCTGAATGCTAGTATCTTGAAAAATATCTAGAAAAAAATTACTGTCATCATGGCAAAGTTAAAGAAATCAGTTATTATAAGATGGTTATTAACACTATTATGTTTAGAAATGTGGAGGAACATATGCAGGGGGGCTTATAATTTGGGAGGACTAATAATTCTGATTTGTATATCCAATCTAATGTTTGTTTTATCTTAATCTAATGTATACTTTTTAGTACATGTCAAAATCAATATCCGTTTCTACACCGCACTTTATGGAGTTTGAGACCTAAATTCACATGTGTTTTTACAATTTATTAATTACTAAATACATTTTTTTGCTTGTTTTTTAAATGTATCTATTAAATTAAGTGTAATATTTAATAAATCTCACAATGAATTTCAATGCCTGCACTTGATATTGCATCACCTGAGACTCCTGGCACTTATGTTAGAGCTCTCTTTGTAGATTCTAAATCAGCATTCAACCCAATTGTTCCAGAAATCTTACAATACTCAAGCCTTATAAGAGAGAGTGTTGGTGCTCCACAGGGTTGCGTACTGTCACCAGTGCTGTTTTCTGTTTACATTAATGACACAGAGAATCAGTTACAATTTTTGTTTACATTGTTAAATTGTTTAAATTTGTTAAATTGGCAGATATACCACCACCAACCTGATTTCACCAAGTTGGACATGTTCCTGGATTAAAATATATATTAATTCTGGAACAACACTTCAATCAGCCAATCATAATTAAGGGATATGTTTACCATTTATGTTAAGTTTAGGCTTACGGTTAGCTTTATGCACTTCTACATGATTGTTATCCAACTACTGTATTATTCCCCTCTGATTTTGGGAATAATTTACAGTAATTGTTGGGTTTTGGGGGTAGAGAATAGGATTACATTTTACAACAAAAATGATGATCCAGGATCGCATCATACTTGGCAAAATCATGACGAGCTGATACTACATTATTGGTTTAATACTGACAATAACAAATCCGACTACATAAAAAAAACAGTATAAATGGTGTAAAAACAAAGGAAATTCTTTTTGACAAAATAATTGTTACATCATTATTTATTAATGACCAAGTCATTGAAAATGTGTAAAGTTTCTTGATACCACAATATCTAGATCTTTAAAGTAGCAGGATAATTTGATAAATCTTATTAACGATTGTATTTCTTAAGGCAGCTTTAAATATGTGGAGTATCTATGGCGGGTATGTTCATGTTTTATAGAGCAACCACTGAAAGTGTGCTGACTTTTTCAATAACAGTGTGGTTTGGCAGCTCCTCACTTCAACAAAAAAGTCTGATCCGTAGCATAGTGTGAACTGCCTAAAAAATTATAGGCCACAATCTGCCTTCTATAGATGACATTTACGTCTCACTTTTGCAGAAAAAAAAAGGTTTTGACAATACTTAGAGATCCCACAGATCCTTTTTATGCTTTACCCTCAGGCAGACAATTCAGAGCTATCAAAACTAAAACTGCATGCTTTTTAAACAGCGCCTACTGTAAGTTGGTTCATGTTTTAAACTCTTCTGGCACTTAGGCATGGGACGATAACCGTTTTTAAGGTATATCGCGGGTTGGAAAAGTCAAGGTTTTAAAACCGCCAAAATTTTCTGCTATACCATTCCTAAGGTATGTGTAAGATTTTTTTATTTAGGTTTTTTAACTTGGTTGTTTGTTTTTTGAGACAAGAGGATCTCCAGCAGAAAACATCCAAAGACACCATTTTAAATTGTAAAAAAATCTGTTTTTAAAACAAGAGCAGAAGTCAATGATTTATTTGAATTATTTAGCCTGACATGTTTACTGCTCCAAAATGTTATAAATGTTTCTCAAAATAAATTTTTTTGTGTTCAATGGGGAAAAAGTTGTTGTTTTTTACCCAGACATTTAAAAAGAACTTATTTTAGAGCAGTAATAATACCGTGAAATCGTGATTTTTTTTTATCCAAGGTTATCATACTGTCAGAATCCTATACTGGCCCATATGCCTACTGGCACTAATGTAGCTGTATTGAAGTCTTTGTAATGATTGGATTCATTTATGTATTTAGATTTGTATGAATGTGTTTACATCTGAGGTTTCTTAGAAATTCCAGAAAATGATGTTGTTTGGCAATAAATAAAATAATACTAAAATAAAAAAAAGAATAAATGTTTTATATACTGTACAATATTGTGTTCTGATGACTTAATTAACTTCTAAATCTCTAAACTTCTTGATCTTTTTAGTGTTTCATTTTCATTTATTTTGAGGAAATAATATATATTATGTAATATAACTTAATCAACGATAACATTAAGGGGGGCCTGTTAAATATTTCAGTCTCAGGAGTGTTTGTGAAGCTTCATCTTAAAATATCTCACATATCATTTATTATATCGATGCCTTTTTTGGGTGGAAGTATAAACAGATGAGTTTTTTTCTGTTTCTTTAAGTGCTGCAACTTTAAGCTGCACTTTAAGCTTTTTCTTTATTCTTCTACCTTCCAGAATAGGGTGATGCCTTTACTGATAGTACTTTGATTGTTTTGGCAACAGCAAACAAAATATCTACACAGTTTTAAAGCCTTGTCAGTTTAAACTCTTGATATATGATTTTTTGAGCACACAGGTAAGGTTGTTCACATATTATGAGTTGAGAATATTTTAATTGTGTCTACAAATGTAAAATGTTGGAAGAGATTGAATGTGTGAGTATATTACATCCGTCAAACAGTGTTTCCCATGGAAACCCTTTACTAAAGCCTGATTTATATTTCTATATGTCGAGTGATCGCTCTACCCCACTGTGCATACCTTACACATGTCGTTGTGAGGGTTACTATTCTGTCTGCACTACTCTTGAAAATCTGTTTTGTTTTTAGGCCAGAAATGCATGTCATGCTACTGTAGATGTAGCTTAAACTCACACTCATTCTAGGAAGAAAGGAACAGGCAAATGTTCAACAACATTTTTGAAGATGTACACATCAGGGTCTGCATCAGGGCATGCGATTGTGCAAAGACAGCATCGGATCTACCCCATGCAATTGATGCAGAAGTTGGCCTTAAATGCTGGGAAACACCAAGCCGACGATTGACCGTTGTGCTTTGTCTGTCCATCTGTCAGGCTAGTTGGTTTAATGTGTTCCACACCACGGCGCTTGTTGAGTTAACTCATTGCTTGTTGGTCCGATTCAGTGTGTAGAATCTGTATCAGCCATCCGCTGAAGAGAGCGTTCTGGCTGGTTATTCAGCAACAAATCAGAGCACGAGTGTAATGTGGTGAAGTGATATAGCAAACAAACAATTCAAGCTAAGAAAAGTCACAAAGAGGCTGGCTGTAATTTCACTACATTTCTCAAATATTTGGCAATTTCTCCATGGTGAGTGACAATTATTGTGACAATCAGGGCTTGACATTAACACCCGCCAACGTGCCAATTGCAGGTGGATTTTAGCTGTGGTAGGTTAGACAGTTACACACACTTTGGCTGAATGAAAATAGTTTTTAAATTGCCAGCGCTGGCTCATCACTAAAGACTAGAACTATAGTTTATGACCGTTTGTCAATATGCGTGCAAATGTGATCTTAGACTCGAGAAAGCAGCACAACTATCTTTTAAAATAACATAATAAAGGATGATCACACGCACAGTGAGACACGTGCACGAAGTGTCCAAGTTACCTTGCACAACGTAACTGTGCCTGGAAACGCAACTGGTGGGATTAGTTCTCTTTGTAATAGACAGGAAAAAAGCAATGCTCATGCACCATTGTCCTGCTACTTTTGAGAGCTCAAGATTCTTTGTGCGCAGCAGCAGTTGCCACTTTCACTTTAACCATTCTTTGAACAGATTATTATGGCCCGTTTCCACTGAGAGGTATAGTACAGTACGGGTCACCTTTATCAGGCTTGCTTTTCCACTGCCAAAAGGGTACCCTTTTAGTGGGCGTGGTGTACGACATAATGTTTCAGACAACGTCATTTTTACTCAAGGAAATGTCAAAGTAAACAGTACGGGTCGTTCACATATCATATGAGAAGCACTTCTCACAAAACAGATGCTTTATCCACATAAATACTTGTGTTTAATGTTAAATACTAACCTTTCTGTGAGCATGATTTGATTATAACTGCAGATATTAGCGATATATAATGACTATAGGTGGGCATAGATTAATTTTTTTAATCTAGATTAATCTCACTGTAATCCTGGAACCTTGTATCTATGAATCTATGTAATCTTGAATCTATAATCTAGATTATTATAGATTAAAATGGCTCATTTGAATTTTGTCAAAGGCATTCAGAATTTTGATTACCTTAATCCGACTAAAGTCATAACTGAACCAAACAGAAATGGAATTAAGACATGTGGAGTATGCATATATTAGTGGCATTATTGAAGTAAACACTGCGTTCAAACTATTACCGTCATGTAGGACTTTTCGCCATGTTTTCTGACAAGATCCACACACGCGGCTGTCAGTAAAGGACCTCACACATTGCGAAATGCAGAAGTTTATTTCTTTCCATTTGGCGTGCGTTGTTAAATTCCATAACACTCTCAACAGTCCTTACTCCTAATTTGCGTCTAATACCCTAGTCTGACATGGGGGCATGAATGAAATGTTCATGAGTAAAGGTGAAACTTCCGAACTGCAGTTCAAGTCACCCAAAATTACAGGAAATTCTTACATGAAAGCACTACACGTAAACACCTTAATTATATTATTGTCTACTAAGGCAAATAACTAGATTACAGATGTCCATGTAAGTGTAGTCAGTAGGGTCTTCGAAGTAAGTGAAAGATTCAGAAGGGCTCTTTTTTTTGTCAGACGGCTCACCGGTTTGACTTTAATTCACCTTCATTCATTTTAAAAAGCACCTGCTCCATTTTATTTGTATGTTTTACTCAAACACATAAGCTTTACAGGTACCTGATAGTTCTGATAGTTAGATGTGTAGCTAACATTAATCAGATTCTCTCTAGTGAACTGCATCCATGTTAGCACATCACGTTTGATGTGGTAACTTCACAGTAGGAATACACACAGGTTCGAAGACTCGTTCTCGCAACCTACAATGGAATTCAGCCAGGTATACATCCGCGCTAAAATATCAAGGTGAAAGTCATCATAACTTGCATATAACAGATCCAGCTCCCAACCCAACTTTGAGAATAGATTAACGACGATATTTTTTTTTCGATAAGAGTCTCGTGTTAACACCAATAACGACCCACCACTAATAATGATATAATTCATAGTAGTCCAAAAGGCGATAATGATAATTAAACATGGCAGTTTGTTCATGTTTTATACTGTAGAAAGCATCATTTGCTGCTCTGTTTTTCCCAGCTTCTCTTTTGTTTTTTCACGCTTCACTCTCACGTTTGTCCCTTTCTGAAAGGATCAGATATCAGAAGCGCTCTAATGATCACGCACACGTTATTAATATGGCCTCAAGAAGTTTGTTATTTTAAATATAGACGTGCGGTGAGCTCTCTGGAGATAGTGAAACTGCTTACGCTTTTAGACAGGCTCTTAAAACAAAAACAGGACACAGCGGATTTTTTTTCTTCTTGGCTTTGTGGCTGTTCATCAAGACGACGACAACGTTTGTTTGAGCTCAGGTCAACCATCGCTTGTTATTATATGTATATATTATTAAAATGTAATGTCTCTGCATTTAAAAATGGCGGTTCCTTTGTTTTCATTGTCCTGCTTCCGCGACTGTCAGATCTGTGTAAACCAATAGCGTTCAACTGTGCGTCTATCTCCACCTTTTGGTACCCCTTTGTCATGCTAGGTACCCTTTGTAAAGGGTAAGCAAAACGTGTTTTGGTACAGTTTGCTTTTAGGTACCCTTTGACAGTGGAAATGGCCATAAAAGCGCACCGTACCGAACCGTACCACTCAGTGGAAATGGCCCATTAAGGGACTGTAAATTGTGATCATGCACAATATTTCTTTTTTTTAAATGTCATTTTTTAAAGACGAATATTGTTGAATAAAAAGTGTGTGTATACAGCTATATTTAGCTTGTTTTGCCACATTATTTGAAATTTCTGGCAAGGAAATAATTAGTCTGGTGTGGCCAGAGAAAAAAAAATGGTAAATCTTTAGTGTTGAGCCCTGAAAAGTCACGTGGCATAAAACGAATTGCAATGCCACACTATGAAACCACAATCCATCTTCTCATGCTCATTGAACAAAGTCACAACACACAAAAAAGTTAAATGAATGAGGAGGCATGTGGACATAACACAAAATTTAAATCAAGTAATTTTATGCATATAAAATATATTTTCCCAACAACAAAATTGTGACTAGTAAAAAGGCTAGTAACATTGGAAAACTACTAGCCACAGTGGCTGATGATCAAAAACGTTAATGTCAACCCCTGGTGACACTGGTACTAAATGCTGCTTTGTTTACACTTTTTCTGTGCACGTAAATTTGGTTTCCCTTTGAAGAAGAAGAAAACAGACTGCTTCCCCCTGTCGAGTGTCCTCTTACACAGAATACCAAAGATATGTCCTCTTACACAGAACACAGCTCTTGTTTCAGTCAGCTTTTGTCCATTTGGTGTGTTTACTCACAACTCATTAGTCTAAATGTGATCCAATGTGAGGCAAAAACACAGTTGGGTTTCATTGGTACTAGTTGTTTAGTATCAGCTTGGTGTTTCTCGGCCCTTCCTTGGTGTTAAACCAGACCTTGTCCTCTTGAGCAGGATGAATTTAAGTTTGGGATATAGGGATGTTTACTTGCTGGAAGAAAGCTTAGGACTTCAGAAACTCAAAAGTTCAGTAACTGTGCTTATTTATTATGGTGTATGGCTCCCTTTAGAGTGGACTTTGTGCTTTGTACATCAAAACCTTACAGATCTTTCATCCAAACATCAGTATTGCGCATGAGAGGAAGCTGAAAGTGTAAAAATCACAACAGCGCCCCTTTAAACAACTGCCTTTTCACATTTGCTGGATATCTTAGCACATTCCTAAAAAAGAACAAGACATTTCCTCTACTGCATCATGGTAGCTCCTGTTCAGAAACCCTAAAGACCCAGAATTGGCCCCAATTTCAACCGTGGACGGCTTGATCGTAGGTTGAGATGATCATAGGTTGAATTAAGTGCTACACGGAGGGAGGGATCACAGTCCTGCCCGAGGGGGAACACAGCGACCCCTGCAGCCCCATCTTCCTGAATCCTGTGAAGATCTGCGCACATCTGAAAACGGATTATTAGAGGAACCTGAGAACAAGGTCAAAGACTTATGGTGGAACAAGGAGCAAGTTTAAGTTTAACTTCCTCTTCATCCCTGAGCCTCTGAAATACTTGCGAGGCTGAAGCTGGTGAAAGCTCCCCCGCCGGCATGCTAGGCTCTACTTTTGATGTTAATTCCTTGAAAGCTGTTTCTTTAGCTAGGGATTAGCGCATGGAGAGCTTGGCTTAGCACGCTTGGGCTAATAAAGATGACACATCTAACACAGGTAGTGCAGCCCGGGAGCTGCTTTCATAAAGTTGCCTTAATTATGATGAACTGCCTACTCTTTAGTGCATCCAAGAAAAGCCACACTATACTGCTCTGAAAGGGCTTGAATCAAAAGCAGATCTGGATTTTAGGGGCATTAGCTTGCCCATTATCACCATGCAGAGCGCTCTTAGGGTCTTAGCTTGTGGCTTTTCCAGCGTTTTCCCTGTGACGTTTTCTGTGCTGAGGACGAAAAGACTGACGGTTATGAAATATGTCTGTTATAACCAGTGGTGTAAAGTAACTAATTACAAATACTCAGATTACTGTATTCGAGTAGTTTTTTTCAGGAATTGTAATTTACTGAGTAGTTTTAAAAATGTGTACTTTTACTTACCCTTGAGTACATTTTTAATGCTGTATCGGTACTTTTACTCCTCTATTTAGTTTCCTTCAACCTGCAGTCACTACATTATTTTTTTATTACAAAAATCAGTCCTGTGAGTCAAATCAAATCACACATAGAAGGTAAATCGCATCATAATGAGCTACCTCAAGACATGAGCGCTTTAAAATTGCAGCAAACTGTTTGGAAGCATTAAAAGTGTCCAAGAAGATGTCTAAAATCGTTACACGCATTGACCCAGAGACTGTTTAGATGCATGTCACTGATAAGAAGATGACGGATATTTACTGTATGATGACCGAATTGCCCTTAACACCCAGCAGGCAAATGAGGTCAGATTGACGTTGTACCCCAACGTCATGGGGACATTGCATTTTTTTGGAAATGAAAATCGGGTTGACGTCAGAACTCAACGTCAATGTCCAACGTCCAACCTAAAACCAACCAAATATCAACGTCTAATGATGTAACAGCTTGACATTGTGTGGACCTTACCACTATTGACATTTATTGGACGTTGGATTTTGGTTGCCAAACCGGATGAATAAATGTCAGTACTTGACGTCAATATGAAGTTGGTTTTAGATGTTGGGTCGACGTTGGATTTTGGTTACTTTAAACACAACCTAAAATTGACCAAATATCAACGTCATTTGAGATCATTATTGGACATCAAAATAACATTGTCCTTAGACACTAGCTAGACATTGAATTTTGGTCACCTGACATCACAACCTAAATCTAACATAATATTAATGTCTTATGATGTTGTGTGCCTGCTGGGCAATAACTAGATGCACTACAGAATGTTACGTTTACACACATCCACAAATTACATGTAAACGCATCAGCTTTTTACTGTGTAATACTCGCTACTCACTACTCTTAAAAAGGCTACTTTTTACTCATAATTTGAGTAATATTTACAACCGATACTGTTACTCTACGTGCAATACATTTCAAGTAATGGTACTTTTACTTGAGCATAATTTTTTAGTACTCTTTCCACCACTGATTATCAGTCCAGTTTTAAGTTCAAGAGTTTAAGTTCAGTGTGGTTTAATTGTCACTGCTGAAAGTCCAAACACTGAAGAACAAATCCATCGATGCGCAGCTCCACAATTCCCAACCAACCAAGCAAGCCAGTGGTGAGAAACAAACTTCACCAATTGATGAAAGTGAAGGGGAAAAAAGCCTCAAGAGAAACCAGGCTCAGTTGGGGATGACCATTTCTCCTCTGGCAAAACTTCCTATATATAGATAGATATATGTTAGTAATACACGTTTTTGTGATTTTATTTAAAATGTCTATTTAAATGGTTTTATTTATTTATTTTAGACAGATTTTGTTTATTACCTTAATATTACTGTCTTTGTATTATTAAATTATTTTCAATTGTACAATAATTTTTTTTCTCTCATTGTAGTATACACTGCAAAGGGACAGAATCTAAAGTCTGTACAGCATAAAATATATTTTACAGTATAAAATCATTGGAAGTTTTCATAAAACATATCTGGTCGCTAGGGTTGGGTCGATAGACAATGTCATCGTCTATCACCGATGGCGGATAGACATCACGATGCTGCTGAAGGTAATAATTGCTGAAAGTAATAATTGTAAAGTAGTTTGACCAATAATATGCAGGTATTGTACTGAATGAGTACAACTTAATGAATACAACTTTCTCACGCAATCGACAATTTGTTAAGGCGATGCAAATATGTGTACATATTAGAAAATTCGTTAATTAAAATGGTGATACACAGATCAATGATTTTGTGATATCAAACATACCATGAGCGTGGTTTAGAAGTATTAGAAGTTATTTGTTCTTGATACCACTTTCTAATAACATTCAATGATCAGTCAGTCAGTATGAATAGTCAATATACGGATACTTTAGGTCAGTGTTTCCCAATTCTGTTCCTAAAGGCACACCAACAGTACACATTTTCAACCTCTCCCTAATCAAACACACCTGAATCAACTCATCAGAACATTAGAAGAGACTCCAACACCTGAAGTTAATGGGTCAGATAAGGGAGACATTCAAAATATGTACTGTTGGTGTGCCTCCAGGAACAGGGTTGGGAAACACTGCTTTAGGTAATGGCACATGGCACATGGTCACTAGAGTCTTTAGAAGCGTTCCAAATTTCAAATAATTGGGGATTCAATATCACAGATTTTAATTCCGTTTATTAAATCCTTTTTCTGTCATTCTCACGTGGCAAATAACAGTGAACATTTAACTGTCGTATCTGTCTGCCAGGACCTGTTACAAGGAAGCACATGTGCAGATCATACAATCAGCATTACAACCGCAGCTTATGTTAAAAAAGGTTGGGTTAAAATTTGAGTAAAAAGATCATAACATTGACAAATGCAATACACATGACAAATATATTTCGTTCAAGGACGTAAGTATCTCTATTATGATGAAACATTTGCTTCAACATAGAATTAATTTGAAAGGGGGAATCATGAAGAACCATATTCAATAAGCAGAATCAGAATTGGAATCACTAAAACTGGTATTTCATTTACCAATAGTCACCCTATAAACTAATAAATTTCCTATTGCTCATACATTTCCTATTTTAAATCATACAGCAGGGCTATTCCATTAGTTTGTCATTGGGGCCAGTTCATGAAAAGCATCCCAAATGAGGGGCCGGAGAGATATGACTTGCAATATAAGTGATGACACAACACGTAGAGGCCATATGTTGTGTTTTTGCTCCTTAAGACACCCATGTTGTATTTTTCTACATTGAAATGTTAATATATTGCATTTTGAAACTACGTAATATCACTGCATTGTACAATAGGTTTTTTACACACATTCAAATGTTGTATTTCAAAGCACAACAAAGCCAGTGTATTGCTTAGGCTTCTTCTACATTCAGAAACATTCATATGTTATGTTTTAAACTGCATAACAGTTACGGATGCTATAGACTATAACTATAGATTTTGGTTGTACGATTATAGTCAGAAGAATAATCATTTTTTTACGATTATCAAGTCTAATGTAAATTTAAGCTTTATATTAGGTAAGTATTTGAATGAACTGTTATCATCTGCGTTCATACATACATAATCATTTTAATAATTCGTGTAACATCTTTTGTTTACATTGCACTGAAAGCTATGCACAACTGTCACCGCTAAAGCATGAGATGTTTTCTACTCGGTGTGTTTGGAAGGCGCGAGCTCCGATTGCGCGCGAATATTGGCATATATTCTTACATTGGAAATAACGAACTTGCGCGTGGAAAAGATGCGATATGTGAATGGCCCGCTGCTATATTTAATCCAGTGTGTGTGCGTATTAGCCTTGGTATATGAGCTTGGAACTTTAAACTGGCGCACAGGTGCCATAACTTTGTCTAGTAGCAGCAGTTTCATTCCGTCCAACAGAAACGCAGCGTAGAAAAGCCTTTACGATTAAGCAACCAAATATTTTCGGTTGCTCGAGACACTCGCTTAATGTCAGGTGACTCATGCTCTGTGCCGCCTTCTTCTGTAGCTTGTGCTGTGTTGAACAGATGCATGTCACTTCATAACTATAGTGGACATTTTTTGGCTTGACTAAATTTATTTTTGATGTCTTGGTCACACTATTTGGAGGGCCAGAAAAAAATTGCCTCGGTGGCCAAGTTTGGCCCGCAGGCCGGCAATTGAATAGCCCTGTCATAAAGGTTTAAAACCACATGAAGTAGAGTACATGATGAGGTCATTTTCATTTGTGGGTGAACTAACCCTTTAATTCAAAAGACCAGGTGAGCATATGGAATACCAATATGGCGGTGCAGTGGCTTCACTTTTTGCCGTCATAAGTACTCAAATTAATGTAGATCAATGGGAATTACTTAAATTTGGTATATTGTGACATAACTATTCTCAGAAGAAAACTTCTTTTACATTCAAGACACTTGAGGGAGTTCATAATCACCATGCCGGGCACTGTTAGGGTCTTAGCTTGTGGCTTTTCCAGCGTTTTCCCTGACTTTTTTGTACTTGGTAGCCGACAGGGCTCTGTGCCCAGGTTGCAGAGACTGACAGTTATGAAGTGTGTCCATTATAACCCGTAAACGACTATTATGGTTACTGATTAGCTGCTATGGCCGCGTTAGCTCCGGGGAGCACCACGCTAATGATCGCATGGCAGCATGCATACAAAACTGACATTGCGATTTATCTGCTAAAGCAACGTCCCTGAGATTGATTGGTAATTCCCCTAGATGAGTCCGCGCAGTGAATGCTAAAAATGATTCCTTTTCCCCCAACTCGCATTTATGCTCAGTAATATTTGAAGCAGCAAAACAAATCAAGGCCCAATTTCTCCCACTGTGATCAATTATCTTTTATTTTCAATGGGCAGTCTACACAACGGAAGATTTCATGACAAACATCCTAATTATGAATTATCATTATTTTGCATTGCTCCATATTCAGCTCTCACAGAGAATGACGTGAAATCACTGTAATTGGGTTTAGTCGCAGCCTCTATTGTAAACTTTAGCATGCTTTCAGATGGAATGAAAGTCTGAATGTAAAATTGGAAGATGATCCTGCTATTGTTCTGCTTTTTTCCCCATGTTTTCCTTAGCAATGACTTCTGTAAAGTGCTATTTTAGTATTATTATAGCTTTTGTTCATATTTTCAATACTTTATTTTTTATCATATATATATATATGTGTGTGTGTGTGTGTGTGTGTGTGTGTGCGTGCGTGCGTGCGTGCGTGCGTGTGTCATTTGTAACATACTTTACTCTGTGTTTTCATAACTTTTATTATTTTTTATTTATTTTTTTAGACATCAATTTCAACAACAAATGGAGCTTTAACTTAAAATATGTAATATTCTAATATATATATAGTTATTCATTTTAATTCATCATTTTTTTTACAAGTTTCTGTATACAATGTAAAAAATATGTACACTCAAGTGTAGGCTTCATGTATTTTTTGATTCATGTTTTTATTTTTTATTTATGCTTTTGAATTGCATTATGAGACCTTAATAATTTGCCTGACAACTTTTAACCTTAAAAAGTTGGAAAAATTTACATTAACATTTTTAATAGTTTAAAGTGATATATTGTCTGGGTTGGTGTATATTACAGTACAAAAACCTTGTACATTTTTTGTGATTTTATAGACTTGTTTCTCTACATATTATTCCTTAAACATGACATTATTTCAAACTATTAGTATGTCAATAAAAGTCAGTTTTTAACTGTAGATTTGAATTTTCAATATCAAAAATTGTCAGAGCTGAGATCAAGGTCTCATAATACAATTCACAACAATATCTCTAACATATTTTTTTTCATTGTATAATATATATATATATATATATATATATATATATATATATATATATTTACTTCAATGTAACATTCAGAGAGATCAGCTTAATTTTTAGAGCTCAATTTGATGTAAAATTTGATATGTAATTTTTTTCATGTAATGGAAGAAATGTACATATACAGTGGATATAAAAAGTACACACCTGCAGGTTTTGTGTTGCAAAAAAAATTAAAGGTGGAAAAAGTTCTAAAAGGATTTACAGTAATTTAATGTAAACTGTAACCAGTACAACTGCAACCAAAAAATGTATTTTTTTTAGGTGTGGGGAACTAAAAATAAAAACTAAAATAATATGGTTGCATAAATGTACACACCCTCTTATAACTGGGGATATGGCTGTGTTAAAAACTAAACAATCACATTCAAACTCATTTTAAATAGTCAGTACACACATCATCATTTAAAGTGTCTTCAATTAAAGCTGCGGTCACACTAGACTTTCCTCCCCATAGACTTCCATTCATATGCACGCGAATGTGTCAGACCGTAAACGCAAGCTTGTGCGACAAGTTTTGCCGTTGCTGTGTTTCAAAGTTCAAGCTTTGTGAACTCTGACCTGCAAATCGCACCACTTGACTGCTTGAGATCAATCGAGGATCAAAACATGACCTCTCTAAACAGAAATTTAAAACATGGACCAATTGCTTGCTTTTATAAATGTCTAATCATCTTGTTTAGTCCCACTCATTTTAGCAGTGCTGTACTACAGAATTTCGCAAGCTTAAACTCTAGTGTGACCGCAGCTTAACCATGAAAGTTCAGCTGTTCTAGTAGTCGTTTCCTAACAATTTCCCAGTAGCATTTTACAGCAAAAGTCATGGTCCACAGAGAGTTTCCAAAGCATCAGAGGGATCTCATTGTTATAAGGTATCAGTCAGGAGAAGGGTACCAAAATTGTTCAAGGCATTGGATATATCATGGAACAGAGTGTAGACCATCATCAACAAGTGGAGAAAATATGGAGCAACAGTGTCATTACCAAGAACTGGACATCCCTCTAATATTAATGAAAAGACAAAAAGAAAACTGATCAGAAAGGCTTCCAAAAGGCCTACAGCAACATTAAAAGAGTTGCAGGAATTTCTAGCAAGTACTGGCTGTGTAATATACAGTATGTGGCATCAATCTCCCAAATTCTTCATTAGTCTGGGTTATGGGGAAGGGTGGCAAGATGGAAGCCTTTTCTTACAAAGAATATCCAGGCCCAGTTAAATTCTCCTAAGAGCACATGGAAAATGTGTTATGGTCTAATGAAACCAAGGTTGAACTTTTTGGTCATAATTACTTTGTTTGGCACAAAAACAACACTGGACATCACCAAAGAAACACCATACTTACAGTGAAGCATGGTGGTGGCAGCATCATGCTTTGGGGTTACTTTTCTTCAGGTGGAGCTGGGGTCTTTTGTACAGGTGGAGGGAATGATTCTAAATACCAGTCAATACTAGAAGAAAACCTTCAAGCTTCTGGAAGCTGAAGATGATGAGGATCTTCATTTTTCAGCATGATAGCGATCCAAAGCACATATCCAAATCAACAAAGAAATGGCCTCACCAGATAAAAATAAAAATTTTGCAATGGCCCAGCCAGAGCCCAGACCTGAATCCTGTTGAAAATCTGTGGAGTGATCTGAAGAGAGCTGTGCACAGGAGATGTCCAGACAGGTTTTAAGCATTTTGCAAGGAAGAGTGGGAAAATATTAGCAAGTCAAGATGTGACATGCTGATATACTCGTTGCCTAAAAGACTGAGTGCTGTAATAAAATCAAATGGTGCTTTAACAAAGTATTCCTTTGAAGGTGTGTACACTTATGCAACCATATTATTTTAGTTTGTTTTATTTTTTGTTCCCCATACCTAAAAATATTTAAGTTAGTTTTTATGCAGTTGTACAGGTTATAGTTTACATTAAAGGTGGAAACATTTCTAAAATGATTTGCTGTAGTTTCATTTTTTTTACAACACAAAACCTTGCATTTTAACAGCAGTGTGTTGAGTTTTTATATCCACTGTACTGTATGTGTGGTGCATTTTAACTCTTCAATTTTAACCATTATAATAACACTTCTGCATTTGCATTGTTATTTTATTGAACATATTGTTTTTAATCTCGTGGTAAAATATATTTCATTCAAATCTGGCCTCTTTACATATCTTTATTTAAAAATAAGCAAGCATTTATTTAAAATAATGTGTCTAAATAAGCAACACGGACCACATTTGGGGTCATATATTCACCAGCGGGGCAATACTATAAAATATGAATGTTTAAGTAAACATTTTCCCCCATAGCCCATTCAGCAGGATTTCCTGAGATTACTTAAATGTAAATATAACCCGTAGCTGCATTATCAGCTCTCAGGGCTAGATGGCTTTTTTTTCTGCAGGAGGATTTTTAGCATGACCCACAGATGTTTGAGATGCAGACGGTGTGATGATGAGTGCGTCCAGCAGGGAGGTAAACACAGAGGTCACGTCTCTATCTGCAATATTCCCATACTGACGACACCACCAACATTCACAACCTAAAAACTGGGTTCAACCTTTCAACCCAATCTCATGAGAAGACGTTACTATTTTATGAGAGGCTATTAGTATGTGATTCAAACAGATATGGATTTTTAGAAGAAGGAAAAAGTAAGCATGAAAGCCCAGCTCTAAACCTAAAGCCCAACGGATACTTTGGTTTTTAAGTATATGCTAATATATGCATACAGTGTGTATGTTGTGCATTTTTTCTTCAGGTGTGTACCGTATTTGTTTTGCACTTTGAATTTTTTTGCACTAATTAGGTTGTCTACAAGACGCCATCTAGCAAAGAGTGTCAGTTACAAACTCCTGAAGAAGGCAAAAATAGATTCATTTTAAAAATATAAATCTTTCCAGTACAATTGAAGTCAGAATTATTAGCCCTCCTGTATTTTGTATTCCTTTTCAAATATTTCCCAAATTATGTTTAACTGAGCAAGGTTTTTTAAAGTGTTTCCACTATTCTTCTAGAAAAACTCTTATCTTTTCCAATTAAAGGTCCATATTACTTACCCTCCTAAGTAATACATTTTTAAGATTGTCCTCAGAACAAACCACAATGTTTTACAATTATTTGCCTAATTACCCTAACTTGTCTAATTAACCTAGTAAAGCTTTTACATTGCACTTTAAGCTGAATACTAGAGTCAAAATATCTAGTAAAATATCATGTACTGTCATCATGGCAAAGATAAAAGAAATTAGTTATAAATGAGTTATTAAATTATGTTTTTGAAATGTGTTGGAAAAATACACTGGGGCTAAAAATTCTGGAGGGCTAATAATTCTGACTTCAACTATATATATATATATATATATATATATATATATATATATATATATATATATATATATATATATCCCACTTCTAACAGCATATTTCTAATCTAAATATTCGACTGCATTTCTTTGCCTTGTACTTGTACATGTGTAATGACAATAAAGTTGAATCTAATCTAATATATATATATATATATATATATATATATATATATATATATAGTTATATATATATAGTTATATATATATATATATATATATATATATATATATATATATATATATATATATATATATATATAGTTGAAGTCAGAATTATTAGCCCTCCAGAATTATTAACAATATATATATTTATAACAAAATCCGACAAGTGAACAAATCTAAACTTGTTTTTATTAAAACAAATATAAATATTTATATAATAAATTATTCTGCTAATAACAATAACATTGTACAAGCGCAAATTGTCATGAATAAACTGAAAAAAGCCCCGCATTTTTCATATGTGAAGATATTTGTGTATTGTTGTACATCCTGTGTGTGTTAAGCAATGTGTAAGCTTTTGGACCTGCATAGTTGCATAACTAATGTGCTCTGCGCTGGACTTTAGACCAGCATTTAGTTGGTCAATGGCACAGTCTATTGTCTGTCACAGTTCCTCAAAACAACGCACCAACAATGCGCTTCAATACACCTCCTTTATAGACCGGCACACCTACGCAAATGGATTAGCTATTTAAACAAAGTACCACAAAATGTGAAAATTAGGGTTGCGCTGGTCCGAAAATAGCAACAAATCATGCCAAACATGTCTTACGTCTTATTGCGCCAAAAAGTGCCTATGATATTTATAGAAAATTTTCTGATTTTTTAAAGGCCTTTAAGTGTTTATCAGTGTTTGGCAGTAGCGACGCTACTAGCTTAACTACATTTCTCAGTAGCGTCGCTACTTTACAAATCCAATAGCTTTTCAGTAGTAAAGCTATTTTTTTAGTCACGTAGCGTCCACACAAGCTACATTTACTGATAGCAGATCAATAAGTGACAGCACCAACATTTACGGAGCTGAGACCGGTGTCTAGCCAATGAAGGTAAATCCATATGATGGCGAGAATGACGATTTCTTCTTCTTCCTGTTTTACGATGGACAACAAACTTTTTGGTGCGTTACTGCCACCTCTCGCTCTGGTTGGGGACATTGCAAATCAATCATTGGGCTGACACGAGAAACTTGCTTGATGGAAAGATGACTGAGGAATAGGAGTTTCTGTTTGGTACAATATTATTTACAGTAAATAACTGAACAACTCTGCCTCATATGATTCATTGACAGTTTTATTGATCACTAAGATATGAATAATTTAAGTTGCTTCGATTTAAAAATGAAAATTGCAAAAATAACTCAAATGAAGCCAAGCTACTTTTGCAAAGTAGCTTTTAGCTTAGCTTGCTACATTTCCCAGGGTGTAGCTTTTAGTGTACTTAAGCTACATTTTAAGTAGTGTAGTTAATAATTTAGCTCACTACATTTTTCAAGTAGCTTGCCCAACACTGCTGTTTATAATAAGACTCCATTTGGTAACATTAATTAAACAAAACTGATGATAAAAACTACTAGTAAATTATTTATTAATTTTAGGTGATAATTTCTCTGTTAATATTTTATAACAACTAACAATATTCAGTTGCATTTTTCTAAACTATAATTAAGATAACTTATTTAACAACTTCAGCTATTTCTGACTGTTGGTTTTACATTATTAACACTAATGAAACCTTAATGTAAAAATATACTTATGTACTGTGCTTTATAATCCTTGTAGATTACAATTTTTATATTTATAGCAATTAAAATTTGTTATTATCCATCAAAGTAAGCTTTTTTAGATAACGTATCTCAATATAGCGATAATAGTGTTATTATGAAGTTTTTCTAAATAAAAAAAGTATGAAAATACAAACATTAAGCACATTATTCATGTGCTTATAAATCAACAACAGCCGTGGTTATAAACTGCTCGCTAATGTCTATTAATGTAGCCTTAAATCATAAATGAGCTGTTTGTTAATGTTTAATGATTCATAGTGTGCAGTTATTATAAAGTGTCAGCCTTTTATTTTGAACATGCTTAGTCATGATTAATTGTTAAACAGCACTACTTCAGAATCAGAAAGAGCTTTATTGCCAGGTATGTTCACACATACTAGGAATTTGTTTTCGTGACAGAGCTTCTACAGTGCAACAGGATTACAGAGACAGAACAAAAAACAGATAATAAATATATTTAAAAAAATAGAAGTAAGTAGTAAGTGCAAATATACAAATTGACAAGTGTATGTATGTGTTTATTACTATATACAACGTTATATGTGCAGCTGTTATGTGCAAATTGGCATGTAAAGTGTGTTGTTAAATAAGTGTATACATGTGTATAAAAGTGTATAGCAAGTAGTGATGTTGGTTCCACAATTATTATCATCAAGTGTTCATGAGATGGATTGCCTGAGGGAAGTAACTGTTTCTGTGTCGGGCTGTTCTGGTGCGCAGTGCTCTGTAGCGTCGACCAGAAGGTAAAAGTACAAAGAGGCAGTGTGCTGGGTGTGAGGGGTCCAGAGTAATTTTGGCAGCCCTTTTGCTCGCTCTAGATAACTACAGTGATTCGCTCAGCAGTCCGAACTATTCGAAGTAGTCTTTGGAGGTCGTATTTAGTAGCTGAGCTAAACCAGACAGTTATTGATGTGCAGATGACTGATTCAATGATGAGGTGTAGAACTGTTTCAGCAGCTCCTTTGGAAGGTTAAACTTCCTCAGCTGATGAAGAAAGTACAGCCTCTGTTGAGCTTTTTTGACAATGGAGTCAATGTGAGTGTCCCACTTCAGGTCCTGAGAGATGGAGGTGCCCAAGAACCTGAATGACTCCACTGCTGCCACAATGGTGTCCATGATGCTCAGTGGGGGGAGAGCAGGGGGGTTTCTCCTGAAGTCCACTATCATCTCCACTGTTTTGAGCGTGTTGAGCTCCAGGTTGTTGTGACTGCACCAGACAGCCAACTTCTTAACCTCCTGTCTGTAAGCAGACTCATCACCGACCTGAATGAGGCCAATAAGTGTGGTGTCATCTGCAAACTTCAAGAGCTTCACAGAGGAGTCTTTTGATGTGCAGTCATTCGTGTACAGGGAGAAGACACACCCCTGGGGGGCGCCAGTGCTGATTGTGCGGATACTAGATGAGAATTTTCCCAACTCTACGAGCTGTTGCCTGTCCGTTAAGAAGCTGTTGATCCACTGACAGACAGAGGTGGGCACAGAGAGCTGAGTTAATTTGGGCAGGAGAAGTTTTGGGATGATAGTGTTAAACGCCGAGCTGAAGTCAACAAACAAGATCCTCACATAGGTCCCTGGTCTGTCTAGGTGTTGCAGAACAAAATGCAGTCCCATATTTACTGCATCATCCAGACCTGTTTGCTCTGTACGCAAACTGAAGAGAGTCCAGTGAGGGTTCAGTGATGTCCTTCAGGTGGGCCAGCACCAGTTTTTCAAAAGACTTCATGACCACAGATGTTAGTGCCACCGGTCTGTAGTCATTTAGTCCTGTAAGTTTGGGTTTTTCTTTGGGATGGGGATGATGGTAGAGCGTTTGAGGCAGGAGGGCACTTCACACAGCTCCAGTGATCTGTTGAAGATCCGGGTGAAGATGGGGGCCAGTTGGTCAGCACAGGATTTTAAACAGGCTGGTGTTATAAAATCTGGGCCTGGTGCTTTTTTCCTTTTCTGTGTCCGGAAGACCTGGCGCACCTCATCTTCACTCAACTGAAGTGCAGGTATAAGGGAGGCGGGGGGTGGTGGAGGTGTTAATGGTAGCGTGAAGAGCAGTTCAGAGTGGGTGTGGGGGGTTTTCTCAAACCGGCAGTAAAACTCATTCAGGTCGTTTGCAAGTCGTTCATTGTCTACAGTGCTGGGGGATGGTGTCTTGTAGTTTGTGATGTTTTTCAGACTTTTCCACACAGATGCTGAGTTGCTGCAAGAGAACTGACTCCTTAGTTTCTCAGAATAGTTCCTTTTTGCGACTCTGATCTCCTTTTCCAGTGTGTATTTGGCCTGCTTATACAAGGCCCTCTTCCCATTCCTGTAAGCAACCTCCTCGGCCTGACATAGCTGTCTGAGTTTTACAGTGAACCATGGTTTTTCTTGAATATATGGTTGAAATGTATTGTGGGAATGTTAAAGTTACAGTTGTACATCCCTAAACATGCTGTGATTGGCTGCTTTATAAGTCAGTCAGATGTCACTGTTTGAGAGGAGTCTGGCTGCAGACTACCAAGTCTGCCACCAGTGGCACCAAAATTAGGCACCGAAATTCATATGCTGATTTGATCCGGTACATACCAGTTACAAAGGTACCGGTGCTATAATGGCACCGGGTTTCGGTACCCAACCCTACTCATACGATGGAATATCGCTTTTGATATGCTTAAGGCCATAATGACATTTACCATTCATATATTACTAAATATTTTGCAGTGTTTGCATGTCCTTTACTGCATAAAATTGATTAATATAGAAGTAAAATAACATTCATTACAAGTTGATTTGAAAAAAGCACCTAAATAGTTTTGCAATTTGTGATTTTTTTTTCACTTGAATAAAATATATTCCGTTCATGTATTTCATCATTGAAGATTTCTTTAAAATACTGTAAAGATCTCGTCTCGTTCTCGTGAACCCAATCTCGTGTCATGGAGTAAGCATCAGTAGGGGAGAGCGGGGCACAAAGTAACACTTTTTGGTTTGTAAAGTAATGGGGTTAGACACACCATATTTTTTTACCAACACACAAGCCTCTCCTACAAATGAGCACTGAAATTATGATCGCCGGACCTATGGTTTCTGTGAAGTATTGCCAAAAGGGCCAGGAGTAGAAATGTTACTATTGACCCCACCTGCGGGGCAAGTTGTAACAGACAGGGGGTTAGTTGTAACACATGCTTACAAAGGCAGATTTCACACAGTTAATTTAATTTCTGTTTACTTTAAATAGGAGCTATATTTCTTTTTTTTCTACATACCACAGTACGTTTATTTATTTATTTGTTTATCGGATAAACACATTTGAATGTATTTACATTATTATCCATTTATCCATTATTATACAATGCATTTATTTGCATTATTAGCAATAATAATATATATATATATATATATATATATATATATTTTTTTTTTTTTTTTTTTTTTTTTTTTTCTATTAAAACAATACTTACAATTGAAAAATATTTTTATTTAAAAAGTTCTTAACATTACACTCAAAATTTGAAAAATTCTTTTGTTAGATTAATTGGTGTCCAACAGTGTGTGGCTTAATTGTAACACCATGTTACAACTAACCCGCTGTCATGTTTTCCTAAAAACTGGCTAGCAGTCACTGTGTGTTTTTTACACCTTTCAAAATGGTTTAATCTTTTAGCCTAGAAGACGGGGATCACAACAATATAAGATTTTACATTCATGCTGTCACAGATTATTTTAAAATTGTTTCTCATGCATATTTCGCCAAAATTTTTCAATAATTGGCAGGAAGACGTCTGCCGACACTGTGGTGAAAACCTCGGAAGCATGCCACGGTTAACCCTGAGCAAATACCTTAAAACTTCATGTTACATTTAACCCTGCGTTACTTTGTGCCCCGCACTCCCCTAAGTCACACAATATTAATTCGTTTTCCACTGCAGCATGACTTTATATTCTACTGTACATTATTTCTGTTAAGTCACAATACTTTTGTCTAAGCAATGTCAGGACCTTACTGTCCTAATTAAAAATCAAGGCATGATCATATTTTATTCTGGTAAAATAAGCGTAATCTAAAGGCCTTTGCCTTGTGAACCACTTCTCATACCAAATGATCAACTAGAAGCCAAGTTATTATTTGTTGCTCCTATAACTTGGATAGGCAACAAGACTTTTGTCAGGTAGTGTTTATCTCTCCTAGGACTTTTTTATGTTTGTTATTACTTTTTGTGTAGAATATTTGCTCATTCTTCTTCCCTTTGTGATGTCCAGGGTAATACATCAATCAGAAATAATTGTAGAATCTATTTTAACGACTGAATATAAATTGGAATCATGCAGCAAGGTAAAAACGGCCTACAATTAACATTGCATTTTAGATGTTCATAAAGATTTCTTGATGTAATTATTTTATATGTTTATTATTATTTTAAATAATTATTTAAAGTTTGTTAGGACCTTTTTGTGGAATTTCGTCACATTTTTAATCATTTTACTTCCACTTGATTGAATTCTACAACCTGTTTGCTACCTCATTTCAAGTCAGGAATTGAAAGCACACAGTCTAAAACATTTCTGTGTGACGCACCACTCTGTACATCAAAAAGCGAAATATGAGCAAATATGCTGCAACCAGAAACAATTAGAAACATTCCACCACAGAGGACAGTAAAATGGATCAAACCATCAATGCAATTTGAATGATGAGAGCATGATGTAAGGTTATGAAGGAAAAAAATACACAAAAGGCAAGAGAATAATGAGTTTGTGCGAGTTCATTTACGAGCCTTTTGAAAGTTCAATGGCTCTTTTTTTTTTTAGCGCGAGACATCACAGCGTGGTTGAAATCCACAGCGATGCTGGTGAATGATGGAGAAACCAGCCTACAAAATGGGCTGTTCTTGAAGCACAGAAGAAACTAAATCAACTAAACAGCCTCGGGGCTCGAGTCATTAAATTTTGACTTGAGAGAAGCAGGCGGTGTAAGGTGAAAACGGCCTAAGCTTGACATGGCATTTTAGACATTCTGTATGATTTGGAAAGGGAATTATTTCATTTTTTCAGAAGCCTAACTCGTTGCAGATTGTTGCATCACTAGGGACTAATTTCCGAAAACAAAACAAGAACGGGTGTGGGGTTACCCTTCGATGTCATCAGACGGACGCAGAGCATCCAAGCCCTTGGCAAAGGTGCCCCAAGGCCAGATGTGACTATCATTACTGAGGCATGTCATCAGAAGCAATCCGCAGTACCAGCCTGCTCCTGTAGGGGGCGGCAGGACAGATGCTAACACAAACAAACATCTTCAATGAGACAATGAATGTCAGCTCATGTAAAATAAATAAATCACAATCGGTTAATCAACGGGAACGTATGCATGACTGATGAAAGGTATTGATTGAATATGCATGCGCATTGCTTGAGGTATCAGGCCAGGCTATAATTCAATATTTTGCGCAGGCAGGGTTTCTTGATGTGGTTTAATTAGCCAACAAATCAATACCCTCATGTGTCTGAACTCCATATGGAATGTCAGAGGGAGCGCGCGGTAATATGTTTGGAGCGTTAGCCCTGCGCCTCCAGCTAAAGAATCATCTGCTTTTCTCCGCACACCTGTTTCTCTCAGTCAAACTCATGGGACTTTCACAAAGAAGCGAGATGTGTGTTATATAAGCCTACAATCTCATTTAACTGTAAGTGGTTTGTGTGCAGCGCAGCTCAGCAGATGCACAGTGCCTGGCCGGCTATGCTAAATGTCATCGGTTACGCTAACAAACGTAAGCAACTCGGGATTTTGTGAAATTGAGCTCGCTCGCTTGACTGTAACGGCAACTGCTTGGGTTTGTAGTGAGCTGCGCTGGATTGAAAATCTATGCAAACATGCTAGCTGCTTCGACACCTTGTCATTTGTGAGTGCTTGTTGCTTTTTGTGGAGTCGTACCGTGGTATTTTTAGCAATTATTTCTGTCATTGCAGTCAATGAACCCAGCAGCCTGATCACTTTCTCCTTTTCTTTCTCTCCAAAGCAACACCTTCCATCTTAGCAGCCGGACTGTCAGTCAGTCATGGTTTGATGTGTGCATGTGAAGTGGGTTCAGTCGATGTCAAAACTTTCAATTCTATTTTATACGCATCACTAATGATGACCCCCCCATTTCAAAATTCACTCTGCCTTTGTGTTTTCTGGGAGAGCAGCACCACATTGCCCCCTTCTGGCGGCAGACGGAGCTGCATTCCATTTCACAACCTTCCCTCCATTTCTGAGTCACATTCATCAAAGCCTTGGGTGCAGTTTGATCTCTTTGCACATTCTATTTTAATCATGTAAGCATGTCAGAAACGTCTCCCGATTGCATTTTTCCCCCTCTTGTAAATCCAGCAAATTAGTTTCACAGAGAGATTCTTAAGCAAATTAGTTTAGCTCCCATCAGTTTAGACGGAGTCTTATGTAGGTGTCCCTCACATAATGAGACCCGGTTTAACAGTAATTTGCATCTTAAAATGCTCATGATTTGTAATCTTCATTTGTAAAACAAGCCCAAAACACACTTTTCGGAAGAGGAGCTTTAGGAGCAGTTGAGCTCAAGCGATGCCACGTGGAATGAAAAAGCACTAGACGACGGCTGCCATTGAAATGAAGGGTTTCACCTCAGCGCTTTCTGCCAGGCTCACTTGTCTCATGGTCAGCTGCCTGGGACCTTCACTGTGTGGTGCCAGTTCAGTTCACTGCAATCATTCATTGAAGTAAAGAAAATTAAAGGAATTTAGTGTAAGAATAGCTTTAAATAAGAGAAGAGTTTTAATAACCTATTATGTCAGAATATCAAATATCATTCATTTAATTAGACTGCATTTCTCACACCAAAGAATGTGAATTGAACACTTTAGTTTAAGTACCAATTCTCACTATTAACGAGTAGCTTATTACCTGTCTATAATTAAGATATTGGTTTATTTGTACTTATAAAGCAGATCTTGTTCTACATCGATCCCAATACCTAAACTCAACTAGTTTATTACATTTATACTATTTATAAGCAGCAAATTAGGAATTTGTAAAGCTAAAAGTCAAAGTTAAGGGTTTGTTAATTACAAGAATTGAATCTTAAAATAAATTGTGAGCAGTGACTTAAATGCCAGGTCTTCCCTATTTAAATATCATTAATAATAATAATAATAATAATAATAATAATAATAATAATAATAATAATGTGTTTTGTAAGCACTGAATTACCTTATTAAAATGTTCTTTTATTTTGGAATTTAATTACTAAATATCTCATTTGAATATTGTAATATGGGGATTTAAAAATAATTCAAATAAAAAGCATTGAAATGTTATGATAATTTACAATATGGCTTTATTATTTTTGGTTCAGTAACTGCAGCGTTTTATGGGCATAGGATATTTATTATAATATATAAGATTTGTTATAGTATAAGTTAGATACACTCAATGGCCACTTTATTAGGTACAGCTTCCTTGTACCAGGTTCGACCTCCTTGGGTCAAAGTGTGCCAAGAAAATATCCCCCACACCATTACACCACCACCACCAGTCTGAACCGTTGATACAAGGCAAGTGTTTGATGTCAAATCCTGACCCTACCATCCGAATGTCGCAATCTTCAATTGTGCAATTTTGGTGAGCCTGTACGAACTGTAGCCTCAGTTTCCTGTTCTTTGCTGACAGGAGTGGCACCCGGCATGGTCTTCTGCTGCTGAAGCATTTCCGCCTCAAGGTTCGGCATGTTGTGCATTCAGAGATGCTCTTCTGCATGCCTATGTTATAACGAGTGGTAATTTGAGTTACTGTTGCCTTTCTATCAGCTTGAACTAGTCTGGCCATTCTTCTCTGACCTCTGGCAGTAACAAGGCATTTGCACCCATGGAACTGCCGCTCACTGGATATTTTCTCTTTTTCAGACCATTCTCTGTAAACCCTAGAGATGGTTGTGCGTGAAATACCAGTAGATCAGCAGTTTCTGAAATACTCAGACCAGCACATTTGACACCAACATCTATGCCACTTAAATCACCTTTCGTCCCTATTCTGATGCTCAGTTTGAACAGCTGCAGATTGTCTTGACCATGTCTACATGCCTAAATCCATTGAGTTGCTGCCATGTGATTAGCTGATTAGAAATATGCATTACGAGCAGTTGGACAGGTGTACCTAATAAAGTGGCCGGTGAGTGTGTATATATATATATATATATATATATATATATATATATATATATATATATATATATATATATATATATATATATATATGATAAATCACTTTTTGTTATAACATGCAATAAATATACATATATAATTCTATATTTATTTGCTAAGAATATGCTGAGACTAACTTTGTTTTTTTTAATAAAAAACATTAAAAAGTAAACTTACTGGACTTTTGTAGCCGTTTTTATTTTTATCATTATTTTTTTTTTACAAAGTTATCAAAGCTACAAAGTTATTAAATCCCCAGTGAACCCCAATGGGTAACTTCTGTTTTATAAAAGCAACTTGCCAAGGGCTTTGCACAGTATTTGATTTGATCAGAGGAGAGTTGACCTTAACATTACAGAATTCTAGGACAAGCACAAATGACCACAAAGCAAATATTATAGGATATACTTTTCTTTAGCCTCAACCGAACATTATCCTGCTATTTTCTTTTCTTTACAAAAACTTTTGAGTCTTTTAAAAGCAGCAGAAGAACGAGTCGAGAGAGAGAGAGAGAGAGAGAGAGAGAGAGCAGATAGAAAAAAAATCAGAAGGCAATTGATACAAGATCAATATAGACACGAGCAGAGGCCATGAGTTTGAGTTTCTGGAATATTCAGGCATAAATGGAAAAACTCTTAATAAAACAGATGACCCTGACTTTAGTAGCATCTCACTGAGATGTACAGTACGCAGCTGAATACTCCCAATGTGAAGAGGCAGAGCCACGACCGACAGACGCCAACAGACACCCACTCAAACGCCCATGCATTCCTGTGGGCCTGTGCGAATGCAGACTCTTGCTCTCGCTAAAAGGCAGCAATTTGTTGTAATAGATGAGTCAAATATCAATAAAATTACATAATATTAGAAACGAAATAATAAATTATTTAGTCTATCGATAAACTTAGATGTAGGAATCACTCAAACAGATCTTGAAATGGTAAATCAGTCATTGAATCAATCACTCAGCCAATGTCAAATATAAGGAATCGATCTATCAATTAATAAATCGATCAAACCAGTCAGTCAATACACTAATACATTAGGACTGACTCAGTTGGTATGTTTACCAATATATCAATCATTCAGTTAATCAATCTGGCAGTAAAACTTCATTAATCAATTAGGAAAAAATTAGGACTGCCTCAAACAATTAGTCCAACAAATCTTGAATGCATAAAATCAGCCAGTTAGTCAACCCATCAGTAGATCTGTTGATTACGAGCAATTACTCAATGAGCATCAACTCTTGAGTAAATCAATCAGTCAGTCAGTCAGTCAATAAAATTATAATAATTTAGCTACTCAGTAAAATAACACTTTAGTAATGACTCTTCTTCTTTTTTTTGTTTTTGTATCCTGAAAATTATATTCCTGAGAATTAATTTGCTGTGAAAAAAAAAAAACGCAAAACTTTTTGCAGTTAATTCAGGCAGTGATGCTTTTGTTTTCCTTTCTCTTTTTTTAAAAAAGAAAAATAAAGGAGAATCTATGTAATCCATTTAACAGAGGGGAAGAAGAGTTCACCACCTTATCAAAGAGATGCGTGGAATTACCATGAAATTCAAAGTTTATTTCAGTTGATCAGTGACATTTTGCCTTCAATTTCTCAGCCACATAACACAAATTTCCGCTAGCAAATTAATCCTGAACAGAGACTTGCAGATCACACACACTCGCCAAACAGCTGCAGACATTAGTAGGAAAGATGCATGCAGACATTGAAACCAGCACACAAAAAGCTACAGCAGGTTCTCAGCCATCCACATTCTGTTTTATTTTCTGCACTTTGTCAAAAAAGACTCAGAGTTCCGAGTGACAGCATTCTGGATTATGGCTTTCGCTTGTATGGTCTCTCAGAATTGTCAAAACACCTTTCAAAACACTTCCTACAGATGGAGTAAGCAGATCAAATCTAACCTGATCCATTTTTTTTATTATGGTGGACAATAGTTTTGAGGGTGACACGGTGGTGCAGTGGTTAGCACTCTTGCCTCACAGCAAGAAGGTCACTGGTTCAAGCCCTGGCTGGGTCAGTTGGCATTTCTGTGTGGAGTTTGCATGTTCTCCTTGTGTTGGCGTGGGTTTCTACCGGGTGATCTGGTTTCTCAAACATTCCAAAGACATGCGCTATAGGTGAATTGATTAAGCTAAATTTGCCGTAGTGTATGTGTGTGAACGAGTGTGTATGGATGTTTCCCGGTATTGGGTTGCAGCTGGAAGGGCATCCGTTGCGTAAAACATATGCTGGATAGGTTGGCGGTTCATTCTGCTGTGGCGACCCCGGATTAATAAAGGGACTAAGCCGAAAAGAAAATTAATGAATGAATGAAAAAATGTTTTGTAGCAGTGTGTTAATGCGATTTACACTTGAGGACATATTTATTGACGTAACTTGAGAATTAAATGGATGGATGAAATGATGGACCAATGGATGTACAGATGGATGGATGGATGAAATGATGGATCAATAAATGGATGGATGGATGAAAGAAATAATGGATCAATGGATGGGTGAAATGATGGATCAGGGGATGGATGGATGGATGGATCAATGGACGGATAGATGGATGAAATGATCAATCAATGGATGGATGAAATGATCGATCAATGGATGGATGATGGATGAAATGATAGATCAATGGATGGATGAAATGATGGATGGATGAATGAAATGAATCAATGGATGGATGGATGGATGGATGGATGAAATGATGGATTAATGGACGGATAGATGGATGAAATGATCAATCAATGGATGGATGACATGATGGATCACTGGATGGATCGATGGATGAAATGATGGATCAATAGATATATAGATGGATGTATGGATGGATGGATCAATAAATGGATGGATGGATGAAATGATGGATGGATGAATGAAATAATGGATCAATGGATTGATGGATGGATGAATGGGTGGGTGAAATTATGGATCAGTGGATGGATGGATGAAATGATGGATCAATGGATAGATGGATGAAATGATGGATCAATGGATTGATAGATGGATGAAATGATGGATGGATGGATGAAATGATGGATCAATGGACGGATAGATGGATCAATAGATGGATGGGTGAAATGACGGATCAGTGGATGGATGGATGAAATGGGTCAATAGACGGATAGATGAAATTATCAATCAATGGATGGATGAAATGATGGATGGATGAATGGATGGATGAACGAACAAATCACTCTTAATTGAATGAATCACTTTTAGTTAATCTGTCAGTCAATCTGTTGAACATTAGGGAAGAATTCATCAATGAAACATTTAATGGATCAATAGATCAGGAACAGAAAACAAATACATAAGGAAGGACTTAGTCAATCCTCCACATTTTTAATCAATACCTCAATCAGTCTCTATGAATAAAATATGAATGAATGAACCACTGCACCAAATGATTAGAATAGGAATGAATGCTGGCTCTTTCTTTTGATGGACAGCAAAAATTAGACCAAATAGTGTAACGAGAGTCTTTTTTTTTTCTCGCTAACAGTAACTTCTTTATGTCGGCAAACGAGGATCCATGAGCTATTACAGTGTGGCCATGAGCAAACCACTTAACCCCAGGTTACTTCAGGGGGATTGTCTCTGTAATAAGTGTACTGACAGTCGCTTTGGGTAAAATCGTTTTCTAAATGACTCCTTGCTACTTGTAGGATGGATGAATTGAAGGCTTGTCACATTGCAGGTGCTCTAGTGCTGGTGTTTGTGTGTTGGGACAGGTATAATGCTTGTAGACATCACAGCTGGAAGGAAACTCTGTTTTCCTTATTCAGCACCGCACCGTGACACTCAGAGTTAACACAACGTGGAGTGTGATGTAGAGAGGCAACACGGCGCAACGTGATACTCATGAGTAGAACAAAAACACAACACCATGACAGGACATATGGTGTTAACAAACAATGGTAATAACATGACGAACGTATGGGAGGGAGGAAGTAGCGTGCACAGAACAGCACAACATGTTACAGACTGTCAAGGGATGGAGGAATGAACGAATCAGTGAGTTGTCACATAAATCAAAACGATTGAATTAATTAACTAGTATTATGAATTATTTGATAGACATTGGAAAGACCAGCTGAACCCCAATATAAGATCTGTGTGGGAAATTAAATTTCCAGTTGACTGAAATGGCTGAATTCATTCCACACAAAATTGTAGTACGGTGGTAAATGTGAGCAGTGGACCAGTGAATCCACTAAATATTTAATCATTGAATCAATCAGTTAATCGGTATACTGAACATTAATAATGAATCAGGGAATCAAACTTTAAACGAACCAAACAGTAAATAAACTAAGCATAAGGAATGACTCAATCGGCCTATGAAAACTTAGCAAATGTTCAGTCTGTATCAACTGGTCCTTGAATGAAACAATAAGTCAGCCAATATGCTAAAATAATAATCAGTCTCTGTATCAAACTGTCAGTCAGTCTACCAAATATTAGGAAAGAATCAATAAACTAAACTAATCAATCAGTCTACCAATAAACTGAACATATTGAATCAATTTAACCTTGAATGAGTCAATCAAGTATTAGGAAAGAATGAATCAATCCATCAAGTCATGATTCAATCTATAGACCAATCAGTACTTAATATTACGAATCAATCAGTCAAGCCTTAAATGCTAACCCAGGCTCATTGCTGATAAATACCCACGTCTACATTTCTGGGATAGCAAAATGTGTAACCTTAGGTACGTCTGCTCCCAGTTTTTGTTTTTGCAAATCCCCCAGATGTCGCTGTGTATGCTTTTTGATGATCACAAATTCCTCACACATCCTCTTCTTGCATAAATTCACCAGAGGGTGCAATATACACTTCAGTCGACCATGCCAGTTTGCTGTCGACTGAATGACTGAATTGCCCACCTCCTTCCCTAAACCCAACCGATAGTGTTTTCAAAAGCAACCTAGAAAAAGAAAAGCCATTGCGCCTGCATGATTTCACCATTTTCAGTCTACTGTTTATTCATGTATTATTTATTTATTTTTTGCTTTTGTTTTATCTGGTTTCGCAGCCAACTCCGCTCAACGTACACGGGAAGCCATTGGGCATACTGGTAACACCAGAAAAGACGTTCGTGATCAGCTGGTAGTGCTAAAATGAACAGAAGCCATTGATGTTGTCATAGCTGTAGCGTTCGTTTTAAAGATGAAATGCAGCCAGACGTACCTCTGGCTACATAATTTGCACTCTCCAGAAGTGTAGACAGGGACCCGTATCCACAATGAGCCCATGTTGCAACATGCATCTTCCAATCAGCCAATAAACTATAAGCATATAAGCAACTTAAGCCATCAAATCTTAAATCAATAAACACGCCACTGAATTAAACTATCTGGTGAATATTGGAAACAAATCTTTCAGTCAAACCTTATATGAATTCAACCAGTCAGTCAATAAACTACTGGAATAAAGTCAATAATAAAGACTCCCAAATCTTGAATCAGAGTCAATAAATGAATAAAACAATAAATCTACTTAACATTGGTAATGAATGAACCAATCAATCAATTAGTCAATAAAATGAGCACAAATAACTCAACTTTAAAGGTATGAATCAGTCAGTCACTACACACAACAGTAATAATAAATGAATCAGCCAGTAATAAACCAAACACTTAGGTAACTAGTGGGAAACTTAATCTTATTTCTGAAAGGTAAAAACCTTATATGCTTATTGTATAGAGGGATTATGAAAAACATTGGCCATTCATTTATGCAACAACAGTGTTTTGGAGGCCTAAAAATGAAAAGGCTTGTATTGAAAGTTAAAAATAAAAATGTATATTACAAATTTTATTATATTGTTGTCCTATTAACCTATTCCAAGTGCTAAAAAGATGAATACAGATTGAAGATGTGATTTCATATTCTGATTCAAGTTCAAACCCTTCCCACTGTGAAGTTCATCTATTTTCATCTATCAATAACTTACTTCTACCAACACAATGGATTTTGACATGAAAATGTGCTTTAACTGCAGACTGTCAGCTTTAATTTGAGGGTATTGACATCCAAATCGGGTGAACACTGTAGGAATTACAACAGTTCGCATATGTGCCTCTCACTTGTTAATGGACCAAAAGTAATGGGACAGGATAATAATCGTAAATCAAACTTTCACTTTCTAATACTTGGTTGCAAATCCTATGTAGTCAATTACAGCCTGAAGTCTGGAGCGCATAGACATCACCAGACACTGGGTTTTATCTCTGGTGGTGCTTTGCCAGGCCACTATAGCAACTGACTTCAGTTCCTGCTTGTTCTTGGGGCATTTTTCCTTCAGTTTTGTCTTCAGCAAGTGAAATGCAAGCTCAATCGGATTCAGATTAGGGGATTGACTTGGCCATTGCATAACATTCCACTTCTTTCCCTTCAAAAACTCTTTGGTTGCTTTGCAGTATGGTTTGGGTCAGTGTTTATGGTGCACTGTGAAGCACCGTCATAAATACTTAATGAACAAATGAGAAACCTAATTTTATTTTTAAAAAAGGTAAAAACCTTTATATATTTTATTGTATTGAGGGATTTTACACAACTGAAAAAACATTGGCCACTCATTTATACAACAGTGTTTTGGGGGCCTGAAAATGAAAAGCCTTGCATTGAAAATTAAAAAAAAAAAAAAAAACTCCATTATTACATTGTTGTCTTATAAACCTACCCAAGTGCAACAAAGATGAATACAGATTGAAGATGTGATTTCATATTCTGATTCAAGTTCAATTCCACTGTGAAGTTCACCTATTTTCTTCTATCAATACCACTAATATCAGCTCCCAAAACTTTTTCAATTATCTCCGAGAATGAGGGTTGCAAACAGGCCCAGAGTTTATTCACGAATCCACTCCCTCGGCCCTGTCCTTCTCTTCAGGGAAGGTGCTTCACGCCAACCCTGTGAGCTCCACAGTGCTTTAAATTGCCAGTTTAATATTAAACTATTAATTTGCCATAATAATGTACTCCTCAGAAAAGACAATCTCATCAAGAAATGTGGTGGTTATGATAAATTACTAATGCATTAGTAATATCAGAGCATGAATAATTGATGCACAGCTGACCCGCCATGAAAGAGAGCTGTAGTCCTGGAGACAGCAGTATGATTAGCACAAACCCCTCCGGCTCTCTGCGTTTGGAGAGGAATGTGTGTGTGTGTGGGTGGGTGAGTGTATGTGTGTGTTTGAGGTGTGGAGAGAGAGAGAGAAGAGAGTGTGTTTGGTTTGCTGCTTCAGTGTGTGTATGTGTGTGTGTGTGTTTGCCACTTCTGTGAAGGCCACAGTGCGGCCAAACACTTGGATTTCTCAGAACTCTGCTGTCTATGAGGATGTGTGGAGGAAGCAGAGCTGAATTATGGAGAGGCCAAAGGATATTTTTATTGCTCTGAGGTTGCTTCTCATAGCTCAAGAGCTTTAATGGATTTCTCCACTTTTGCCTTTGTCTCAGATGTTTCTCCTAAAAGTCCTTTAGAGAAAACGGATTTATTGATGAAATAAGAGTGCAGGGCTACAGTACGTCATGGGGATGGTACAGATTTTATTTTTTATTTATTGATTTTTCTTTCAATTTTTCATATGAAGTATAAGCTAACAAGTAAACCAACTAACAAAATAACTGATCACCAGCACTGTAAAAAACATCCTGGTTGCCTCAAATTTTTAAGTTGAATCAAATTAATCTTAAGTCCATTGAACCAAATTAATCTTAAGTCCATTGAACCAAATTAATCTTAAGTCCAAATCAATCTTGAGTCCATTGAACTTATATTGTTAAACTGACTTAAACAGCTTGCATATCTTATAAAATTTAGTTAGAACATGATTAAGTTAGTTTAATAAGATACAATGACCTAAAAACATGCTGTCAGGACTAATTGATTATATTTTTTTACAGTGAGAACTTAATGAATTAACCAAAAGATAATCCTAAATATGAATGGATTGGTGAATCAATCAAGGCTAGATCACGTGATTCCAGAAAAAAAAAAAATGCAAAGTGTAAAATAATCCACTAAATGGATCAACAAACAAATAACCAAATTTGTAAATCTAGAAATCATTTAATCATTATGAATGAATCAAACTAAATATTTGATGAATTAACAAATCATTCATTTATTTACCTTCAGCTTAGTCTCTTACCTAAGCTTACATGCTCTATAATGGTGTTGGATAGTGATGCAGCTATCCAACACCATTATTTTGAAGTTTCCAAATGCAGCTTCCAAAAGTGCATAAATATGTTGCCAAACGAACAGATATGTCAACAGAGGGTTAAAACATGTCTTATGAAATGAAGCTATGCATTTTTGTAACAGTTTTTTTTTTATTATAAACTCTTTACAGTTTGATGAATAATTTACCTCATAATTGATGTCAGTGGCATTGCTTGTTTATTCTGTATACTGGATCATACTAAAACTGCTGTTTAGAATTATATATATATATATATATATATATATATATATATATATATATATATATATATATATATATATATATATATATATATATATATTTTAAACCCTTATTACAGTTTACAGTGGATTGTAACAGTTCAATAGTAGCTCTCATTCACACACAGCACTACGGAAAATTTAGCTTACTCAACCTATAGCGCATGTCTTTGGACTGTGGGGGAAACCGGAGCACCCAGAGGAAACTCACGCAAATATGGGGAGAACATGCAAACTCCACACAGAAATGCCAACTGACCCAGCTGAGGCTTGAACCAGCGACCTTCTTGCTGTGAGGCGATCGTGCTACCCACTGTGCCACCATGACGCCAACATTTTATTTCAATCAAAAAAATTATAAATCAAATGAATTAAATAAAACATGATTCATTAGTAAACAAATTCAACTAAATATAGTGAATGAGTCATGTCAGACATGATTGAATTTTTAAAACAAACAAAATTGTATATTTAAACTTATTCAATGAATGAATCAGTCATCGGTTTAGTCCAGGGATGGGCAAACTCGATCCTGGAGGGCCGGTGTCCTGCATAGTTTTGCTCCAACCCTAATCAAAAACACCTGCCTGTAGCTTTCTTGTGATCTTGGAGACACTGATTAGTGTGTTCAGGTGTTAGATTGGTGTTGGAGCAAAACTCTGCAGGTACACCAGCCCTCGAGGATCAAGTTTGCCCATCCCTGGTTTAGTCCATATAAGTAATTATATGTCAGTTCATATAAGTCAGTTCATATAAATGTAATGAATTAAATCAATACGCTGAACCTTAATAAACCAATCTAAACAACTTAAATTTCACATTTCTTCTCATATTGTTCTCATATTAGGATTTTTATCATAGGCTCATTCTGAAAACGGAGCCCTAAAAATATTTCTGAAGATCACAAATTGTGTAAGCAGAGCTATGTATGGCTACATTTAGTCTTAAAAATGAACGCTACAAGGCGCTTACGGACTTGAGACGCAGAGCGGAGTGATGGGATTTGAGTTCCAGAAAGCAGGTAAGACAAAAACAGAAGCCAAAAGATAACTTGAGTAAATAACATGGTGAGGATGTGGTAAAATCTGAAAACGTGGTAAAAATCAGGCGAGGGCTTTTCTTTTTCTGGATTGCTTTTCAAAGCACTGTGGGTTTAAGGAAATGGGTGGGTGGGTAGGTCAATCGATGCTTTTTAAAACATTATTGGTTGGGTTTAGGGAAGGAGGAGGGTGGGGGGATTGATCAGTTGGTCAGTCAGTCAGTCAACAGCAGCCTCTGCTGGATTTACGTGACAACAGCAGGCGCCAATAGCACTCGCAAGAGAAAGTTGAGCTCTGAAAAAGCGCCCTCTGGTGTATTTGCAAAAAAAAAAAAAAAAAAAAAAGTACCTCCTGGAATGTATTTGGCACTCTTGTGAAATGTATATAGGGGTACGTTTTCAGAATGAGTCTGGGTTGTAGGATTTCTATAGTAAAGGAAAACATCACCCAATATGTTTTTATAGTCACCTATTATTACCTCATACAAATATGCATTCACAACACTTCATATATTTAGCACAGGAATTATTACTCTTTTCCAAACCTGACAGTCCCCATTTACCCTTACTGTATGGCACACCACAAACCATCCAGCCTAACATTTCCTTTTTGTGCCTTACGGACAAAAAAAAAGTCATAAATGATTCTACGATTTCCCTTTTTGGCTGAACTCACCCTTGTACAAACGACTATGGAAAAACAATTGAGACGTTAAATAGATCTCATTTGTATTTTGCGCCACAAAAAAACGAGAGTGCCTGAGAATCGAACGGGCCATGTAAGCGGCTTTCACGCTGTCATCTCTGTGATTGTGACCAATCATGATAAGTGGCCCTGCATTGATTCGGCATGCTCTCCTTCTCCATGTGCTCGTCCCATCGGGTCAATGGGAGAGGTGAGGCTATTATCAGCCCGCTCTTCACCTACCTGTAATTTAGATCCACTCACCTCCGGGATGGAGCCTGTGCTTTTGCTTCTCTTCCTCGCTAATGTGCACGTTTGCCAGTCTGTGTACGTATACATGTGTATGTGTGTGTGCGCGCGCAAGTTTGAAAGTGTGCTAAGTGCTAATTTTATACTTGAGCAGATTTTGGACACTCTGCGTTGGCTGAAAGGGATCCTTATAACCTTCGAAAGATTGTAATGGAGCAAAAGACCCAAGCAAAAAAATAAAGCTTGGGTGTGAAAGGAAAGTCTGCATAATTGTCGTCTCAAAAGAGTGCATCACAGTCTCTCGTTCGCTCTCACCTTAAGGACCATGTAATCTGATGCTAAGCACCAAATGTAGAGATAAACAAAGCAGTTCAACTCGAAAACTTCAGCTGTGTCAAGGCTATTTTTTCATTGAATGCACTACAGCCAGATGACTTTTAGAAATGAGATATAGGAGTGTATTTTCATCTAGTTCATGCTCATGTGTGAGATTTGAGTTTTTCTAGCGTCATTTATTATTGTGGTGTGAAAAAAAAAGTGTAAAATTACAGTAAATTAAAGAATCAGGACGTGAACAGATTTTTTTTTTTTTTAAGAAATCAATCATGGCCTATTTCCACTGAGTGATATTGTACGGTACAGGTCACCTTTATCAGGCTTGCGTTTCCACTGCCAAAAGTGTACCAGTGGTACCCTAACTTCTTGTTAGAAAGTAATTCCATCATTCCGGAGTTCATAATTGTCACGGTCACCAGGGATCATAACTCCCTAGATCGCTGGTTTGCACATAAGGACTACAAATCTGCTTGTAAATGGACTACATATTCAGTCATGCCACACACACACCTGCTCCAAGTCTCTACTGATTACACTTGCACCATCTGAGGATTGTCAGACTGATTACACACACTACTTAAGCAGCACACACACTCACTTCCCTTGCCGAGTCTTGTTATCTGTAAAGTGACAATTCAACGCGGTTCCTTAGTCTTGGTTTCCTGTGTTTTGACCCTAGTCTTGTTCATCTAGTTCTCCCTGTTTGCTGCCCGCCTTCTGACCTCTCGCCTGTATTTCACTACGATTCTGGACTGCCTTTATACATCTGTTTGCACCTGTGTTGACCATTGCTTGCCTGACTTTGATTAAACCTGCACGTGGATCCTAAATTCAGTTGTCTGTGTCACACTCAATAATATTATATATACACAATAATAGTTTAACATGGCAGCTTATTCATGTTTTAGGTTGCAGAAAGAATCATTTGCTCCGTTTTTTTTCTGGCTTGTCTTTTGTTTTTCTGCGATTCACTCTTGCGTTTGTCTGTTTCTGAAAGGATCGGATGTCAGAGGTACTTCAATAATCACGCACACGTTACTATCATCAGCTCAAGAAGTTCATTATTTCAAATATAGACACGCACGTGAGCTCTCTGGAGAAAGAGAAACCGCTCGCACTTTTAGATGGGCTCGTAAAACAACAGCAGGACACAGCAGATTTTGCTCTTCTTGGCTTTGTGGCTGTTCATCAAGACGACGACAAGGTTTGTTTAAGCTCGGGTCAACCATGGCTTGATATTATATTTATATATTACAACGGTGTAATGTCTCAGCTGTGTATTTAAAAATAGCGGTTCCTTTGTTTTCATTCTCCTGCTTGTCCGAGCGAGTGATGTGTCTCTGTAAACCAATAGTGTACAGCTGTGCATCTTGCTCCACCTTTTGGTAACTTTGTCATGGTAGGTACTCTTTGCAAAGGGTACCCAAAACGTGGTACAGTACGGTTCGCTTTTTGGTACCCTTTCACAGTGGAAACGCCTAATGCATCGCAGGCACAAAGAAGTGCAATATGTGGACTATACTGACACTAAGGAGAAGAAACTGTTGAATAAAGTTCTTTTTTTTTTTTTTAATGTGTGCACACAAATATTCTAGTAGTGTTGCTAATATTCAGATTGAACCACTAATGGCATATGGCCTGTTCTGAAGATGTTTTATGGTACATTTCATGGCTTTTAATGAGTCTGGAACCTTATTTTTTATATAGGAAATGGCACTCATGAGAGAGCTCTCTGATTTCATCTAAAATAATTTGGGCAGCATGGTGGCTCAGTGATTAACAATGTTGGCAATAAGTCGCTGGTTCGAGTTGGTATTTCTGTGTGGATTTTTAATGTTCTCCCCGTGTCCGCATAGGTTTCATCAAGGTGCTCCGGTTTCCCCCACAGTCCAAAGACATGCACTAGAGGTATAATCGAATTAACTAAATTGTCTATAGTGGATGAATGTGAGAGTGTATGGGTGTTCCAAGTACTGGGTTGCGGGTGGAATGGCATCTGCTGCGTAAAACATATGCTAAGCCAGGACTAAGCCAAAGGAAAATTTATATCTTAATTTGTGTTGCAGAGATAAAGTTCTCTGGGTTTGGAGAGACATAAGGGTGAGCAATTAATGGACCCTTTTCACATTTCCGGGTTTCTCAGTAGTGGAAATCATCATAGTTGAGTAAACTTAGGGCGAAGTGAATGAAAAAGTACAACAAATAATTTTTTTACAATCCTGTTTGCTGAAATAATAAAAGAAAATCTCCATGACATTTTCAAGACTTTCAGAAAAAAAGAAAAAAAATGTGAGACTGATAATGGCAGACAGAGGAGAGAATAACGTCAAATTTACTGTTCTGCCCCAAAGACACTACATTGGAAACACCTCGCACAATCTGTAATTGTTTTTTTTTTTTTTTGTAATTTGATGCAAAAATTATATATTACATACATAAACACATATAAATGTTCATACTTTAAAAAAAAAATCTAAATATTAATACTTTCAAGAATTTAAGATTTAATTTAAGATGGTGAACGTTAAACGCGTCATAACAGTCCATGAAAAGGGCTCCATCACTTTCATTTTAGGGTGAACTAACACTAAGTACATTTTTGCCACTTTCACTACAATGTAGGCTGAATTTCGGTACTTTTAATGAGCCAGTGTTAATATGTATAGTAGGGCTGAACAATACTATATAATTTGAGCATCAATGTGTGTATTCTCAACAGCCTCATCGCAGGATTAGATTGTTTATTAGAGATTATATTTTTAAATATTATTATATCAGTTATTAAAACAATGACGATGACCATGTTCTTTTATGTTTAATTGCTTAATTTCTGTACACTCAAATACTGTTACATTCCCCAGATAACTTCTGTCATATTTATATATGCTTGTAATTTATTATAATTTATGCAGATGCACTGCATAGAAACAGATTTCATCATAACAGTTGATCTAAATTAATCTTTCCAAATAAAGATATTCAATTTATCTGGTGAAATTATATTCATATCACAATATATATTGCAGCAAAACAAAATATTGCAATGTCAGATTTTTCCAATATCGTGCAGCCCTAATGTACAGTATTTACTTGAAACATGGATTATAAGCTATATTACATATCATGTCATATTATTTAACAGCGCACATGTACAGTAAGACTTTAATAGCTTGGTATGGATGTTTAACCACTGACCAGCTCTTCCTCCTGTTGAAATGAGGGCATCACTAACGCTAGTCACATCCAGACAGACGTGTCTCCTGAAACCAATCGCACCGCAGCAGATGTTTCGCATCGCACCAATCACACGCTGCCAGATGTTTCCTACGGAGCCATTTGGATACAAGCAATTACCTCTCAACATAAGCATCTAATACAGGCCGATGTCTCTCGCCGCGTACGTCGCCATACAGGCCAGCTGTTCAGCACACAGGCATGAAGCAACAGCATCAGCAGTGCTCCGAAAGAAAAAACCAGGACAGAAAACGCCGCTGTTTACAGGCCGAGAGATATAAAGTTGTCAAAGCGCACCAAAGGTCAGGCTGTCGGTCAGGTTATAGCCAACGCTGCCCTGGGCTTTTATACGACTCGTCCTCCTACAGACTGCAGATATTGTGCTTCTCTGTGTCTTCACCGTTGTCTGACAGCACACAGCAGAGGTTAAGAGTGCTTTCTTTATGCTGGAAGGACGACCCTGGGAGAGCTGTTTTTGAGAAACGCTTTGAATGCCGCTTTTGCACAAAATGCTGCATGATCTCCAGCTGGAGCCTTTCTGCAGAGTTTAGGTCAGATTTTTTAATAAAAAAAAGAAGACGAGCATATTTATTGGCTCTTTAATGCATTATGTGTATGATCTCTGTAGGGCAGATGCATTCATTGAAAAATATACACTCTTGATCTTTTGAGCAGGCTTTAGATTCAGTAGAGAGTAAATGGATTTTTATCTTCCCTGCTCTCAATGTAACACTGGCTTAATACGTTTTTATTTTAAATGAGAGATTTGTACTGCAGGTATAAATATTAAGTGATTATAGAGGTGTACATTTCACGAAAGAATAAAACTAAAAAGTATGCTGCTTTGACTGAAGTCAGCATTTAGATATTCATTCATTCATTCATTTTCGACTTAGTCCCTTATATTAATCAGGGGTCACCATAGCAGAATGAACCACCAACTTTGGACTGTAGGGGAAACCAGAACACCTGGAGGAAACCTACAGCCAATTTCATTTACCCAATTCACCTATAGCGCATGTCTTTGGACTGTGGGTCCAAGAGAAAACGTACACCAACACGGGGAGAACATGCAAACTGTGGGGGAAACCGGAGCACCCGGAGGAAACCCATGCGAACGCGGGGAGAACATGCAAACTCCACACAGAAATGCCAACTGATCCAGCTGAGGAGCCTTCTTGCTGAGAGGCGACAGTGTTGTCATTTAGATATTTAATATTATAATATAATATTTAAAAAGTATAAATATTTTTTTAAATGAATTATGTTTTTACAAAATGGAAAATAGGATTTAGAATTAAAACTTGGGGAAAATAAAATTATGCAATCGACAAAAACTGAAAAAAATATAAATAATAGAATAACACTTTTTCATAATCATGTGGTGAATAATACAAACCAAATCTTAAAAATAAATGTATAAATATTGAAAACATAAAATATTAAAAAAAAAAAAAATAAATAATATATTTTTATTATATATATATATATATATATATATATATATATATATATATATATATATATATATATATATATATATATATTTTTTTTTTTTTATTATTATTTTTTTTTTTATTATATATTAATATAATTATATAATAATATAATATATTCTAATGTTATAATTATATTATTATCTTTTGCATTATGCTGACAAAATTTATTTTTTAAACACTTTGAGAAATGTGTACCAAAAATAATTATGCAGACTAAAAATATCTATAATTTAAAAAAATAATTAATGAATAAATACATTTAAGTGTTTTTAGAAATTTTAAACAAGTAATTTTTTACAAATATTGAAAAACTAAAACTTACAGTTGTCCGTCAAATTTATTAACAGTCCTAAATTATTAGCCCCAATTTATTTATTTTTTTCCCCAATTTCTGTTTAACAGATAGAAGATTCTCAACACAATTCTAAACATAATATTTTTAATAACTAATTTCTATATTTGACTAGATCATTTTCAAGATACTAGTAATTAGCTTAATGTGTCTTCGAAGGCTTAATGGTCACAGACCAGAGATGAGTATAATAGCAATTTATTGCAGTTGAATGGTTTGAACGACAAGAGTCTATTGCAGCAGGGAACGGATATGTAGACAGGGTGGGTATGGAAGGACAGAGGAGTAAGATATAACCAGGTACATGAAGGGATTGGGAAACAGACACCAGACAAGACCAGGAGGAAAAATAATAATAATAATAATAATAATAAAAAATAAATAAATAAAAAAAAAAAAAAAAAAATCACAATAGTAGATATTGAGTCACAGGAGTTAAGCTGCGGTCACACTGCGCTTTTATTTTCCCCCATAGACTTCCCGTCATACGCAAGTGAATGTGTCATACTGGAAACACAATCTCCTGCGACAGGTTTCACGGTTGTTGCTAGATCGGAAATGGCTGCAGCCAGAAGTTAATGAGATTTATATCATTTCTTAAATTTCCCATTTATTGCATTTTATTATTGTCTACCCTAAACCCAACCATTACAGTAATGTAAAATTAGTTGTACGGAGTATTATTTATGCCATCTATTAAAATTACCCAATAAATTGTATTTAACGCCTACCCCCACCCAAACGGTCACAGGACCGTAGAAATATTAGTGTTATACAGTGTCAAAAAATAATAATAATAAAATCCCATTATAATATATGTACATAAAGCACACTTCCAGCCAACCGCATATCTGATCTAGACTTTACCAGGTTTTGCTGCATTGGAAGTTTCAAGTTTGGTGAACTCTGACCTGCAAAGTTACATCAAATGATTGCGTGAGACCAATTGAAGATCAAAACATGATCTCTCTCTGGACAGAAATTTAAAACATGGACCAATCTCTCTTTTTTTTTTTTTTTTATTTTTTAAGTCTAATTAATTTTTTTAATTCCACCCCATTTCACAGTGCCATACAACAGACTTTCACAAGCTCAAACTTTAGTGTGACCACAGTTTTAGTCTTTCTGTCTAACAACAAGGTCTAACACTGAACAGAGGTGCTGGTATTTATGAGGCTGGAGTGATGACTGGGGATGACGTGCAGGTGCGGAGCTAATCAGAGTTCAGGTGATGGTGATCAGAGTGATTGGGGTCACTGAGCAGGGAGAATCTGACCTGGCTGTTACATTAACTAGGTTAATTAGGCAAGTTAAGGTAATTAGGCAAGTCATTGTATAATGATGGTTTGAGAAAAAATATAAAGGGGCTAATAATATTGACCTTGAATTTTTTGTTTATATTATATATTTAAAACTGCTTTTATTTTAGCCAAAATAAAACAAATAAGACTTTCTCCAGAAGAAAAATATTATAGGAAATACTGTGAAATTTTTCTTGCTCTGTTAAACATCATTTGGGAAATATTTGAAAGACAAAATATTTCACAGCAGGGTTAATCATTTTGTCCTCAACTGTACATGTTTGCATGTGTAATGAATCATTAGCTTGATGTTATGCTTGCTCATCATGCTGCATGATGTCCAGCTGTAGTCTTTCTGCTGCATTTAGGTCAGATTTCCACTTCTAGATCACTGTAAATGCATTCATTAAAAATACACACAAACATTCAGAGAGATTGTAAAAAAAGCTTCATCATTTAAAAAAGAAGTTGAGATTTAGCCCATCTTTACTTCATTTTCTTCACTCTTCGTTTGAACACGCCGTTCTCTGCCGCTTCTCCTCTAATGGAGATTTATGAAGTGGGCCAAACGCCGGTAGCGTTTAAAACTTTTGAATCTCACAAATGAGATAGTAACTCTCTCCATAATGTATATGGAGGGCTGGAGCCGTTTGAACTTTAATCCTTCTTGTGTGTCATCAGTGCATACAGACACACTCCATCTGTCAACAGCAGACACAGCAGAGGAACAGAAGCAGAGCCAAGAGAACACACTGACAAATGCAGCCTCACTTGGGTTTCGATTTTTGGGGAAATTTGAATTTGAATTAGGCCTGTCACAATATCTATTTTTGCTCTCCGATATATTGCACCAAAATATATTGCGATAAACGATATTATTGTCATTTTAAGACCCTTTTAGGCCACTTGTTATATAATGTCATCATAATGCAAGTACACTATTCCAGAGAACACATCATATTTTATTCTTAAGAATATTTAATTTAATTTAATTACAGTCATTTTTACAATTTAATAATTAGGCATTGGACACAAAGTGTAAAAGCGCATATCCTAAATGAATAAATAATAATAATAAATGTTAACAAAAAAGTGCAAGGTGAAAAGTAACAGAGGATGCTATATCTGCAACCAGATCTATTTTCAGTTGTCAGGCACTCACATGAAAATATAGTCAATTATGTTACACAATCAGCTAAAATGTTGCTAGAATAGTTTTTTTATGTACAGTATAGGCGATAGGGATGGAACGATTCACCGTGAGCTGGTTGAAAATCGATTCAAATATGTGATGATTCAAAGCGGTAAAAATGTTGAACGAATCGCGATACATGTTTTGAACAGAGGGGGCGCTGTGTTTACAGGCACATACTTGCATTGCCTGCACATCAGCGGCGAGCAAGAAGTGGGGCAGCAGACCAGGGCTGCGTCCGAATCTACCTACTTCTCAGTAGGTGCTGCATTTGAATTTAAACGTACTACTCAGCCGTTAAAAAAAGTGCGTTTGATACAGTATGAATGGAATTCGGATGTACTACATTCACCATTTTGTCATGGTCACGTGATCTACCTGCATCAGTTACGTCACTTCACTCCCATTTATGAATTCTCTAGCAGGGCATCATGGGATAGTAACTCATCCGGGTACTTCACGCATGCTGATTTTCGAATTCTATGAATTCGAACTTACTACTCCGCTCGCAAAGTGATTTTTGTGGTGATGTGGTTTCGGACGCAGCCTAAGGCTGATTTATATGCGTGGAAGCATAGCCCTCGCCGTGGCCGTTGCCTCAAAAAAAGTAACTACACGTCACAGCAACGCATAGCGCAAGCTCTGTGATTGGTCGGCTTTGTAGTGCTGACGTGTGTGGGCGGGACTGAAAGCCTCGCAAGCCTGATGGAGCGATTGTTTAGAAGTGTGGGGGAACTCTGGATAGAAAGTTTTGTTTTTTGTTTACCTTATGGTTCCTGCCTCAAAATGAGTGAGTTTGAACCACTTGTACATTAAGGAAGCGTTCAGAAAAACAAAACACCAGCGAAGAAACTCGACACAGAGAAACATAAACACCTTCTGCCAGCTAGCGTTTTGGAAGTGTTATTGTAGAGCAACAGAAACAGCGCGCAGAAGTATGAATGCACGGCTATGCCTCTATCCTACTATACAATTAGACATTTTATAATAATTTTTTATGCCAGTGGCCAGTCTCCTGGATCAGATGGCCTATTGACCACCTCTCTGGTTTGGGTACACACTGCTCTCTGGTTTAGGAAAGGCTTTCCTCTCCACTCCAGCCATCTCAGTCCCCAGTGAAAGAGTTTTTCATCAGCAGGGAACATTGTAAATGTTTAAAGACCTCTGCTTATGCCAGAAAACATAGATATGCTGATATTTCTTTTTAAAAATGTCAAATCCCAGCACAGTCACAGTTTTAGTTTTTTTTTGTTTGTTTTTTTGGAATTTGTTTTTAAAATAGCAATTTAGTTATGACAGAAAATATATTATTTTCCAAAAATGTGCAGCATTTAAGAAAAAAATGAAAGGGCTCCTTACCTTAAATTTGTTTCAAATAATTTTGTTCAAAAATCGTGACTAAATCGTGAATTGTGAGATTGAATCGTATTGAATCATGAGTCAGGTGAATTCAATTCAATTCAATTCACCTTTATTTGTATAGTGGTTTTACAATGTAGATTGTGTCAAAGCAGCTTCACATAAAAGGTCATAGCAAATTGGAACAGTTTGAATCGTTGAAAAATTGAATTGAATTGTTACATCCTAATAGGCGATATACATTGCATCACCAAAATTCGATAAGTCTATTGATTATTGTGACAGGCCTAATTTAAATGTATTGATACGACTTTATATAATAGCTATATTAATATAGACAATTTAACTTGCATACTGTAAATATTTTTATTTAGAATTTAAATAAATTACTATTTCGTTAATAAAGCATGTATTTAAGTAATTTTTTTTCATTTTTGTTAAAAGTGCATCTATTTAAAAAAATATTTGTACTTTATTTTTATTATTATTATTGTATTTTTAGATTAAAATAATATTAATTGGTTAATTCAAATATCATCTATTACAGTAACATCTAAAAAAAATTATGTATTTATTTAAAATAAAATTTGTGTTGTTGCTTCATATTTATAATCACAGCATAAATAGGTTTGTGTTCATGAAAACATTTATTTCTGCTGTTATTTTTTATAACAATATTTAGGAAGAAATAATAGGTATAGAATAAAGCGATATCTGGGCTGGGCTGGCGCAGTGGGTAGCACGTTTGCCTCACAGCAAGATGGTCACCGGTTCAAGCCTCGGCTGAGTCAATTGGCATTTCTGTGTGGAGTTTGCATGTTCTCCTCATGTTTGTGTGGGTTTCCTCCGGGTGCTCCGGTTTCCCCCACAAGTCCGAAGACATGCAGTACAGGTGAATTGAGTAGGCTTAACTGTCCGTAGTGCATGTGTGTGAATGAGACTGTATATGAATGTTCCCCAGTGATGGGTTGTAGCTGGAAGTGCATCCGCTGCGTAAAACATATGCTGGATATGTCCTTGTGACCCCAGATTAATAAAGGGAATAAGCCGAAAAGAAAATGAATGAATGAATGAATGAATAAAGCGATATCAGAAGCCTCCATTTGCTCTACATTGAATTGAATGTGTGAACAAAAGAGGCATTTGATATTAACAGGCCTTCATGTTTGCTAAATTTGAGATAAATATCCCCCAAAGGTCAATTATTTTTGTTTTTTATTGTGTTTTCTATCTCTCTCTCTCTCTCTCTCTCTCTCTCTCTCTCTCTCTCTCTCTCTCTCTATTTGACATGGCAAAAATTTGTTCATTGATATTATTGATGTATTTTTTATAATAAAAATAGCATTGCAATTAATTGGTTAATTAAAACATACCATAAATACAGTAATATCTCATTCATTCATTTTCTTTTCGGCTTAGTCCCTTTATTAATCCGGGGTCGAAATGAACCGCCAACTTATCCAGCACATGTTTTACGCAGTGGATGCACACTCACTCACACTCATACACTATGGACATTTTAGCCTTCCCAATTCACCTGTACCACATGTCTTTGGACTGTGGCGGAAACCGGAGCACCCGGAGGAAACCCACACGATCGCAGGGAGAACATGCAAACTCCACACAGAAATACCAACTGACCCAGCCGAGGCTCGAACCAGCAACCTTTTTCCTGTGACATGACAGCACTACCTACTGCGCCACTACGTCACCCCACAGTAACATCTAAAAAATACTATTTTTTGTATTTTTTTTTATTTGATTTGTGTAACTGCTTCATAATTATACTCACAACAAAAATACAGTAGGTATGAGTTCATGAAAACATTCATTTCTGCTGTTATATATTTTATAACAATATTTTAGGAAGGAATAGGTATAGAATAAAGCAATATCAGAAATCTCCATTTGCTCGCCATTGAATCGAATGTGTGAACAGAAGAAATATTTGATATTAACAGGTCTTCATGTTTGCTAAATTTGAGATAAATATCCCCCAAAAGTAAGTTATTTTTGTTCTCTCTCTCTCTTTTGACATGATAAAAGTGTGTCAAAAGTGACAAAGTGTGTATTATTATTATTATTGATGTGTTTTTATAAAATGACTATTTTTTGTAATTTATTTAAAATGAAATGTGTGTAATTGCTTCATATTTATACTCACGGCATGTTCATGAAAACAAACATTTCTGCTGTTTTATATTTTATAACAATGTTTTAGGAAGGAATAATAGGTATAGAAGAAAGCGATATCAGAAGCCTCCATTTGCTCTCCATTGAACTGAATGTGTGAACAGAAGAAGCATTTAATATGAAAAGGGTTCATGTTTGCCATATTAGAGATAAATATCCCCTGTTGTTGTTTAATCATTGTGTTTGAGAATAAGATCATTTTAAATTATAATATACAAATTTCACAATGTTCAACCAAGCTTTTTGTTTCAGTCTCTCGGAGGAGAAAAAGCAAATATGTTTTTTTGTTCTCAGCCATCTGTGCTGTGCGGCTCTCTACCTTATCTCTCACCTGCAAGCTTCCCAATAAGGAATATATGTGAGTACGGCAGCACCAATTCATCTTTCCACATTCAAATTCAGCAACATGATCGCTAGTTGTGAAATTGAATAGCATCTGTGATTACAGGCTTTTTATAGACATGGCAGTAGCCAGAGTTTTCAAATTGGTGAGGTTTGGATGTAGTTAAAGGCATAGCTCACCTAAAAAAATGAATTCAGCCATCATCTACCCTCAGGTTGTTCCAGAGCTGTATAAATGTCTTTGTTCTGCTAAATATAGAGGAATATATTTGGAGGATGTCAGTAATCAAGCAGATCTCATCTCCCTTTTAATGTCATAGTAAGGAAAAAAATACTATATGAGTAAATGGGTGGTGAGGTCTGTGTGAATAATGGTTTTGATTTTTGTTTGAGCTGTCCCTTTAAGAATTGTACAATAATTAATTGTACAAAAGCAACTTATATTAACTTTACATGCTACTGTATATGTGTCATTTTTTCATGTAGCAATATGGTGTTTGAACGATGCTCTGAATTCTTTAAATGCTCAATATGGACAATGTAAACATACTATGATCAATAAGTCATGACAGCATACACTGTAAAAAATACTGGGTTCCATACAATTTCTTCAAGTTGTCCCAACACAAATCAATTAAGTTAACTTAATCGCTTTTACAAATTTAAGTGGATTTTTAACCCTCTACCGCACGCATTATGATAGATCTATAAAAAAAAGTCTTTGACTGTTTTTCTTTTCTTAAAATGGCTTAACCTGAAGTGCTGTAAAAAAATTGCAACATGATACCTTATACATGCTTTCCAAAAACTGATATTCCAACAGCTTTCATTTAATCCATTCTTTTTTGCTGGATATTATTGAAAACAATCATACTATTGTATTATCATGTATACAACATACAGTAAATGTAAATATTTTCTCCAGTAAATATTAACACAAATAAATAACAAGTCTAGTATATCCAAATGCATCAGAATAATGTAGCTACTAGCTAACAATGTTTATATATTATACTATATACTATACTACGCCTGTCTTATCTGCCTCTGAGCTAACTCACTTGAACTGTCTGCATCACTGCTCTTATCAAATGTCCAGGCTGCATCGTTCTCATGGTCACTAAAAGCCATCTCATCCTCACTTTCATCTGCAGGAAGAGCCAGTTCTGTCCTTTTCTTCTTTCACTTACCATAGAACATGGTGCTGCTCGCTAATACACTGTTTCCTGTATTCATATCTATTCAAAAGTTGTATTGCCACTGATTGCAACTGAAAACTAGGTTTTATCCATAATTCAAATGCCATTAACGTACAACTAATCAACATTATATTACTAGTTTTCATGTTGTTATTGTTACAACTTAAAAGTTCACAGCTGAGCTTGCTAGCTAGCTAACACATTGCAATATTGCACCTTCCACTATTGCACAGTGTTGCCATTTTGTAACACATACATTTGATCGATTTACAAAAAACCAATTTGATTAATTGAGTCGTGAATATGTCATCATAACTTCATAACTGGAGGTGATGTTTCAGATTTTTTGTGGATCTGACATAACTTTATCCTTTGTTTTTATTGATGCTTACATTTGCATTCAGCAATTACTCACAATAAACACCAGTCTGTCAGAAATCATGCTACAGAAAAACACTGCATTTTGGTGACTTAACCAAAGAACATCATTGGATAAACTAAGGTCTTCTCTTTCCAACAAAAAAAATCCAATGTTGGTCTTAAAGAAACAATGGCAGTGAAATGAACATAAACACCATGTTGCCATATGGCAACACCGTGGGGTAGAGGGTTAAATAAGTAGTTTGAACAAGCAGCGAAAGTCATTTTGTGAGTGTATTTTTTTATTTTACATATGATTATTTACTTAAAAATAAGTAGATAATGTTGATTGTAATTAAGATTTACCTTTGAGTTTTAAGTAAAACTGAAGTCGAAAGTAATGCAAGTTGAAATGAACTTGTAGTGTTAATTTGATTCCACTTTAAAAAAACCAAAGCAGAATTTTCATGAATTTTTTCATGACTTTGTAAATAGTTAGCTAACTACAACTCTTTATGGAATAGCAAACCCTTCATCCAGGTCAGTTTTCATATACAGATCTGTTTATGAGGGTCATTATTCTACTGTTTTGATAACATTTGACACAGTTTTGTACAGATAATGATGATTGTTTTGTTTTTTAAAACACAGAATATGATCTCAGCAACAAACTAACACAGTTTTTTTTTTTTTTTTTTGATTGCTGGCTGTCAGTTGAAGTGCCGCAACACAGTATTGGCAGATATTTATATGAAAACAAATAAAAGCAATCTCCTAGAATATGCTCCAAATAAGTTAAAACCTCTTGCTAAAAAATCACTAAACCCAACATCCACACACATTCACAGTACTTTACTCAAGCCCTAATTACTTTATTAACGCTGTCACATTAACGCTTTAAAGGTGCCACAATGTGCATTGATTCAATATGTTTTCTCATATCTACATAGGTGTGTGACATCGGAATGCCTTTAGAAACTCATTCATAATGAGAGAAATTACCTCTAGAATGAAAAGCTTATTTTTAACTATATTTGGAACCAGTGTAACACATTAGAAATGTAATGCATTACATCAGGGGTGCCTGAACGTTTTCTTGGGCCAAAAAACAAACTTGATTGAGACTAGTGAGCCCAAGGTAAATATAGTGGATGCTTTCCTCATTTATTTAATAATATTTAAAAATAACTAGAAAACTAAGCTTTTTATTAACTAATACAGCATTTGTCTACATTTTATAATGAACTTAATACAGTAAAACCAAAAACAATTTCATTTATAACAGTTACACTGGACTACACAAAAAATAGATTTTAAAACCTTGATTTATCTAAGTGAAACATTTCATTTCAGTTTGCTTTTTTGTAGCTCAGCAATAAAACAAACAAACAAACAAACAAACAAACAAACAAACAAAAGTTACGTCAAATAAGAAAACATGATCTCTGTTAAAGGTATTCGCTCCAACCCTCTGCATCCTTGTTACTCTCTTCTTAGACGTAATGGTGGTTAAACAGTTACAAGGGGCCAACTTTGGCCCGCGGGCCCTACTTTGGGCATCTCTGCTTTACATTAATAAATTCCTTTTTGCTATAACACAGTAGTGTAAAGCATTACACTGATCAATTTTAAGCTGTTTTACTCTGTATGTGTTACGTAATGTGTGATTTACAGCCCATTTATTTAATCTAAATGTAGTTGTTCAAAGGACAAAAACAGCATAACTGCAAGCTACTGAATGCGAAATATTATATTTTCATTGCTAGATGATGTGGTTTGAAAACAGTGTGGTTTGATGACAGTACTTGATTGATATATAACAGTATTCATATATAAATAAGCCCTACTTCTGTAGTTATTATGTAATGCATTATAATTCCGAGACAGTAATATTGTAGGGTATCACAATATTTCACATTATACACATTAAACTATTAAACTAACATGATATACATTTTAAACTGACCTTATGCCTCAGGTGGTGCTGAGTACACTGTTTAAAAAAACACTGTTGTTGGGGCAACATGAAGGAATTAAGTTACTGTAACTTGTTCATTTTTGAACGAAAAAGATTGAACAAAAGAAATTAAGTTGTCCCCCCCAAAAAACTCAAGAATTTGTTTCAGCTTATTTAAAATAAGTAGTTTGAACAAACAACAAACATTTTTGAGTATGCTCTGAATATCTCATATTTCGTGTTCTGATGACCTGTGAACGCTCTGTGGTCATGAATGGCTGCCTACATCACAAAACTGCTTAAAGTTACGGACTCTCTCGTTTTCAAAATAAAAGCCCCACATACATGGTATGTTTAATATAAGCTTATAAACCTAAAAGAAGGGAGGAAAATCATCATTGTTGCAATCTCACTAGGAAAGATTGTGGCCAATCAAACACAACCTGGGGCAATGTGTATAAATGATACCATGTTGATCATCACCAGTGTTTTATTGGGCTGTTTTTCACCAGGATAAATCTATACTTAGAATCAGAATCAGGAAGAGCTTTATTGCCAGGTATGTTCACACATACGAGGAATTTGTTTTCATGACAGAGCTTCTACAGTGCAACAGAATAACAGAGACAGGACAAAAAACAGATCATAAATATATTAAAAAAAATAGAAGTAGTGAGTGCAAATATACAGATTGACAAGTGTATGTACGTGTTTATTACTATATACAGCGTTATATGTGCAGCTGTTATGTACAAATTGGCATGTAAAGTGTGTTGTTAAATAAGTGTGTATGTGTATAAAGTGTATAGCAAGTAGTGATGTTGATTCCGCAATTATTATCATCAAGTGTTCATGAGATGGATTGCCTGAGGGAAGAAACTGTTTCTGTGTCGGGCTGTTCTGGTGCACAGTGCTCTGTAGCGCCGACCAGAAGGTAAAAGTTCAAAGAGGCAGTGTGCTGGGTGTGAAGGGTCCAGAGTGATTTTGGCAGCCCTTCTGCTCGCTCTGGATAGGTACAGTTCTTGGGGAGTAGGAAGGGTTGTACCAGTGATTCGCACAGCAGTCCGAACTATTCAACGTAGTGTTTGGAGGTCGTATTTAGTAGCTGAGCTAAACCAGACAGTTATTGATGTGCAGTTGACTGATTCAATGATGGAGGTGTAGAAGCAGTTCCTTTGGGAGGTTAAACTTCCTCAGCTGATGAAGAAGATTTACATGAGAACGGGGAAACTATTGTGTTTGATCAGTTGTTATTTCCATGCACTAAATTTCTGCTATTCAGCAATGCCTATGTATACTCGTACTTTCATTTTATGGTACGTTTAATTTGCACTCTAAGAAAACTGTGTTCCTGACATCACTCTATGTGAATTTTAAGATTTTCATTTAAATGATAACCTATGGACAAAAGGCCAACCAGGCAGTTCTAATTCTGGCTAAAGAGGTAATTAAGTATAAGTATAAGTATAAATAAGTATAACGACACTTATATAATAAGTGGGTCTGGGAACCTGCCGGAGGTCGTTCACGTTCGCATGTATTCGTCAGCCTGAATTGAAATCCTTTTTCATTTACAGCACTTCAGATTTTATTTCTGACCTCGCTTACATCATAGCTACAGGTCTACTTTTAGAAACTAATTTCAATGGTTAAGAACATGCAAAACATCCCAGGCCTTACATGCAAAGTAACCTAATCATAAGAAAACATTGTGTGAGTGACTCTGGAATATATTGTGTAAGCGGACGCCGCATTTGCATTAGTCAAGGCTGTTCAAACAAATCAGACGTAATTAGAAACCCTGATATCAGTGACATTCGGCTTGATTTATTGAACAAACAGGACTCAGGAAATCTGAGGACATTTCTTCTTCTCCTAACAGCCTGATGAAACGCGAGCGCCTCTGACAGCTGCTGAAATAGAAAATTAAATAAGGACGTGAAGCGCTGAAGGTTTGAGAAGCCTTCAAAAGAGTGAAGGATGCAAACATAAATATCATATTTGTATAGTGCTTTTTATGCTAAAAAATGTTGCAGAATGAAACTATAACATACAAACACGTATTTATTTAAGAATTTTTTGAATTTTTAAAGTACTAATATTATGATAATCACATTTATAACATATATAAATATATTAACATTTGTATTTAGCTGACAGATCTTTTTTAAATCACTGTATATGTATTTTGATTTGACGTATTTCATTTCATATTGTTTTCCCATATATGACTACAGTTTGTGACAATATTTATTATTATAATAATTATTATGATGATGATTATTATTATTATTATTATTATTATTAATTATTGTTGTTGTTGTTGCTGTTGTTGTAACTTACAGTAAATATATATTGCACATTTGCAAAAATATATGTACAAATTAAATAATATAAACATATATTCATATATTTTATTTAAAAAATAATAATTAATAATTAAATAATATAAAATTAATAATTAAATAATATAAAAATAATAGTATCATCATTTTTAAAATATCTATTTTTAAATTAGCTGTTTTTGGCAAATATGACTACAGTTTGTGACATTATTATGATTATTTTTTATTGTAGCTGTTGTTGTTGTTGTTGTTGTTGTTGTTGTTGTTGTAACTTATTAGAGTAGATCTATCACACTTTTGCTAAAATAAATGTACAAATTTAATTATATACAAATATATTAATATGTTATTAAAAATTATAATAATTCATAATAAAATAATCTAAAATAATATTATCATAATTTTTAAATTATCTATAAATATTGCTGTTTTTAACATATTTGACTACCATTTATTACATTTATTGTTGTTGTTATTATTATTATTATTATTATTATTGTTATTATTATTATTATTACACTGTAAAAAAAAAATCTTGATTCCACACAAGTCCTTTATGTTTTCCCAACACAAATTGATTAAGTTCATTGAGTTAAATAAGTTAATCATTATTACAAATTTAGGTGTATTGATCGTAAAACAATTAAGTTGTCCAAAAAAAACTTAGCAATTGTGTTATTTCAACTCAATTTAAATGAGTAGTTTGAACAAGCAGCAAAAGTCATTTTTGAGTGTATTATTATTATTAATAATAATACAAATAATAACAAATATTGATACCAGCAGTAACTTATGATTTTTATTATTTCATATATGTTATATATGTAGAGTGACCAATTTTTTAAACATTAAAATATGTTATATATTGTTGTTGGCCTGAAATAATAGTTAAAAATTGCATTAAAATATTAATGTTGACGATTATATTCATATTTATCTTTTTTAGAATTTTTATTTTGGTATAAATAATATATAAATATTCAAACATAATTAGAAACCCTGATATCAGTGACATTCGGCTTGAATTATTTAACAGAGTTTTTTTCTTCATTTCTTCTTTTCCTAAAAGCATGATGAAAGGCGGGCGTCTCTGACAGCTGCTAAAATAGAAAATTAAATAAGGATATAAAGCGCTGAAAGTGTGAGAAGCCTTCAGAATGATCTCGTCTCTGTCCTGACAAGAGTGAATAATACTAAAATAAAACATTCTTTCATGTATATTCATGGCTTCAACTGTCCAATATTCATGTTTTTTTTTTTTTTTAGGATGAAAGACGTAAAGTTTTCTGCTTCTCTGCAAACTCTGTGTTCTCATCATAGTTTTAAACCAATGAGGTCCATTTTTTATGCTGAGACGGGATTCGTGTGAGGTTTTTAGCACTACATTTTTGTGTCCGAAGCACAGTTCTTGCAGAAGTCGCTGGTTTTGGCTTCAAACTTCAGATGTTTAGCTTGGAGAGAATTATTTGCATCATCGTAATCTCATTTGAACAGCAGTGGTGATGATTTATTCATGAGTGGCGATGTTAAACACAGTAAACACACTAAGATCCTGAGCTTTAGCCTGGTTGTTTGTGACCAGACACATTCTTCCCCACTGCCATGATTCTTCAAGCACACAGAATGTGACATCATTTTATTTGACTAATTGGATATAGAGTACATACAGTGTTCTGGTTTTGTGTACATTTGTAATGTACTATTATATATTTACTTGTGCTGGACGAAGATATTAAATATTTATACAACAGTTCTGTCTGGTTCTCAAATCTGATTGGCTGATAGTTGATTAGCAATATTTTGCAATAACATCACTCGTACAGCTTCCTCACCCTTCTGTATTACTCTGCCCACATAGAGTGACAGCAGATGATCAAACTCACTAGAGTTTGACAAATATTGCAGCTGTTGGACAACATAATGTACATTTGTGGCTTTTTTTATGTGAGAATGTAGGTGTTTAGATTGCAACAATGCGGTTCATTTTTAAGGATAGTGCCTATTTTAAATATTGACATTCATTAGCCTGTCATACTGAGGAGAGCAAAAATGATTGACGTTCCACCACAAGAGACAGTATAATAAGCCCTTAGAGGAGAAAAACTCTCTCTCTCTTTGATATGTTGTAGTGCTGTATTTATACCATAGTCTTGTAGTGTTTCTGGCTAGTATTTGCTTTCCTATGGCTTTTTCGGGGTTAGTTATTATGATATTCCAATTGCAACAGAGAAATACTGGGAAATTTCTGCAGACTGATGGTATTTCATGCCGTTCAGCCTTATAATCTGAAAATGTTAGCAAAATTACCTGTTTTGTCATCACTTTAGACATTATGCTAGAGAATCATTCAAATACTAGCTCTAAAGTGATGTTTGTGAAGTAGAAACGGTTTCTGCTGTTCTGACGTCAGCTGCAGATGTGAAGGAATGGCGGAAGAAAGCAGTTCCTCATACAAAAGACTCTGTTTTTAGACTCTGTTTGATTTTCTTTTTTATAAACACGATTATGCCATCAGTTGTAGAAAGCAATATCACACTCATAGCAGTGCGATATGGCTGGATATCGTCACTGGTGGGACACTAAAGGCTGATTTATACTCTTGCGTCAAGCGCACGTGTATGCTAGCATAGCACTCGCTGTGGCTGACGCCGAGGCTGGCGCTGACCTCTCATAAAATGTAACTATACGTCACAACAAAGTCTAGCACAAGTTCTGTGATTGGTCAACTTGGTACCAGTGATGAGCATGGGCAGTGCTGAGAGCCACGAGCCCGATAAAGTGAGTGTTTACAAGTGTCGAGTCCCATGAAGGAGCACCAGATGGAAACTTTTGTTTCGTGTTTATCTTATGATTAAAGTTGTTGTACGTCTGCCAGTTCCCGCCTCTGAATGAATGAGTTTCAGCTACTTGTAGCATTCAGAAAAAACAAATTACAGACAAAGAGGAACATTAAAACCTCACTGCCAGCTAATGTTTCGGAAGTGTTCTTGCACAGCAACACAAATAGCATGCAGAAGTATAAATGCACGGCCACACGCAAGGTTTGCGCCATGGGTCACGCCGATCACTGGACGCAGATAAACCAGCCCTAAAGCAGCATACAACTTCCACCAGTGACAGCTACTCATGTGATATTGCTCAAATATATAATGTAAATGTGATACGCACACATAAATAAAAACAAAACTATACAAAGCAATTTTGTTACATAGATATTTAAATTTATATTATAAATAAACATTTTCCCAAATGTATACATGCATGTGTGTATTTATGTATACATAATACATTTACACAGTACACACACTTAAATTATGTCAAATTATTTTGGATGTAATTAATCAGATAAAAGTTTTTTGCCCAGCACTAATATTTATACTTATAATTACACTTATGCCAAAAATATGTACTATACAAACATTTTATAGACAGTGTATATATATATATATATATATATATATATATATATATATATATATATATATATATATATACACTAAAAAGTTATAAAATAATACACTATTTTTAAAATATATACACCTAAAATATTTACATTTACAAATAAAAAAGCACAAAATAAATAAGTTTGTCAACAAAATAATTTTATATAATTATTTAGGTGTATATTTCTTTTTTTAATTTAAAGTTTCAGAAATGTGTTGCAAAATAGCATTAGAATAAAAAAAACTACATGTATTTTTGAAAATATATGAAGCTTAAAATCTTAAAGGCACAGTTCACCAAAAAAAGAATATTTCCTTACCATCCATAGTAGGATCTAGAATACTATGGAAGTCAATGACTGTTTGATTAAATTTGGAGGATGGGTAAAAGGTGATTTTATTTTATTTTATTTTATTTTATTTTATTTTATTTTATTTTATTTTATTTTGATTTATGTTTATGTTATTTATTATTTTAATATAATAAAATATTATATTTGGGGGGGGGGGGGGGGCTATCCCTTTAACTGGTCATTGGATCAATTGGGGGGGGGGCTATCCCTTTAACTGTCATTGGATCAATTGGGGGGGGGGGGGCTATCCCTTTAACTGTCATTGGATCAATTGGTTTCACTTTCATTTAGTCTCAAATCTGTTGTACACAGGCCACACATGCAAGCAGTGCATTGCAGATCCAGCTGGACCAGAGAGTCTTTCGATCCGGTCTAAGAAGAGCTGTTGAGCCTCAGCTGGAAACTGCAGTCAAATGTGACCTGGCATCACCCGGAGACACCACAGACAGAGGTCCAGTCCACCACCCACACTGATGAACAGCTTCTGGAGTCTGGATACTCTAATTCACAAGTGACACCAGCTGGAAGCCTGACAGGAAGTCGGAGAGGAAGTGACCCGGGAGCAGCAGGAACGAGATGGACCCAGATGGAGCTGTGAATTCAGCAGTTAGTAAAAGGTATAGTTCACCCAAAATGTAAAATTTACTCATCATCAGCTGGTTCTAATCCTGTGTGTGTTTGTTTCTTCTGTAGAACAAAAGAGAAGATATTTTGAAGAATGTTGTTGACTTCCTTATAATGTAAAAACAAAATAAAACTATGAAAGTTTTCAACCAGTTTTTAACATTTCTCAAACTAACTTCCGTTTGTTAGTTAGAAGAAAGAAACACAAATGAATTTGGATCATGTGGAGCATAAGTAAATGAAGACAGAATTTTTATTTATTTATATTTTTTTTTTCCTGAGCTATTATTCTGTTAAGGCAAGGCACTTAATGAGATTACGGTTATAAATTGTAATAAAAGTATTAATAATAAAAATACAGTCATCATGCTTCTATTAATCATTTATTATTTATATTTATCATATTTTTTTCCTTTCTATTATTTAACTAAATATGCCCTAATTTACATATATTTCCTGCACAAGTCATGTTCAAAATTCTTGTTTAATTTTTTTCCCCACATTTCTCAAAGGTTATTCCAGAGTGGGTTTTGGAAATCTCTTTCTATCTCTCCATAATTCAGAAACGACTGTGAAGAACCAGAGAAAAATACATTTTCACAGTTTTGCTGAACAATATATTGTGTATAGTCATGCAAATTGTGTTTGAGCATATGCTTCTGTGAAAATATTCAGAATGCAGCTATGAATAAAACTCAGAGGTTTGTAGGTGTATGTGAGTGAAGCTGAAATGAAGATTTAGGGCCCAGTGCAGGAGAAAATTATTATTATTAATAATGAGTAATGATAAATGCTATTTCTAATGTTATTGTTATTGGTTCAATAACTAAATTAGGCCAATATCTTTAAGCTAATAAATGATGTATTATTTCTGCTAATTGAGCCACTTCGTGTGCTTGCTGCCTGCCACTCTTTTTAATTCATTCATTCATTCATTCATTCATCCATTTTCTTTTTGGCTGACTTTCTTTATTCATCAGGTATCACCATAGCGGAATGAACCGCCAACTTATTCAGCATATGTTTTACACAGTGGATGCCCTTCCAGCCGCAACCCAACACTGGGAAACAGTGCTTGTTAACATTGGTTAAAGCTCAGTCACTTAACATGAACTAACGTTATTTAACTGAAATTACATTAACTACTGTTAAAGATGAATTAATACCATAATAAATGTATTACTAATTGTTTTTTCATGTTAGTAAATACAATAACTAACATTAACTAATGGACCATTTTTTATAAATGAATTGTAAGAAAACTGTCTTTAAAAATATGTATTGTAATCAAAATAAAATAACAAAGAGTGACGAAAGAAACACTTGAAAGTGTTTGAAAAAAATGATATTCATTTCTAGTATAAAAACCTCTAAATCTAAACAGTTTTGGTTATTGGTATCGGTCAAAATTCCATATTGTTGTATACTACATTATAATTAGTATCATTTGTCGTCAAAAATATGTACTGTAATCAAATTAACATCAAAAAGTGTTACAAAAAAAACATTTTAAACTGTTTAAAAAAAACTATCAAACATAAATATCCAAATCCCCTATTATTCTGACAGCTATGTTATTTATATCTGAGGAAATGAATTAAGCTTACAATTCCGAATCAGAAATACAGGTTAAAGGTCAACAGCGCTTGTTGACAAGGTCTCTTGACTTAAGAAGCACACACACACACATGCTGTTTATGTTTTATTTTGCTCATTTCATCTTCCCCTCAAGTTGATTTTCTCACCTTCTTCCTGCCTGGTACTATTAAGTCGGTTTTTAATTGAACTGCAGTGCCATAGTCGCGTTTCATTTTGCTCTGTACATATTTCCATTTAATTGATGTCAATGTCACCGCAGTCATAAAGGCCAGACTGGATTCCAGCAAGAGCAAAGTCAGTGAATGCAGATGGAGAAAAGCTGGTAATGAGAGAGCGCTGAAATGAGGCTCGGCTTTGATAAGATGTTTACACTCAAATATGTGTGTGAGTGTGTGTGTGTGTTTTATTACAGCACAGTAAACTGAGTGCCAAGGTCTGGAGGGCAGAATGAGAGCGTGGGTGTGCTGCTGAAATGTTAGAAGTAAGGTATTCACTCCAGAAGAATTCATTTCATAATTTCTTGTTTCAAGTGCTGGAATTGGACCTTGAGGCCGTCAGTCACAGGTTACAATCCACTGCAGCCCGAAAGTAGAGAAAGAGAACATTGCTACAGGTCAGATGAAACACAAGCTGACGAAAAACTGCTCAGTGTTGGAGGAAAGCATTGGTGCTAGTTATGTACATACTTTTGCAATGATTCCCTAAATCCAAGTATTAATAATTTTAATATAGCTTGTACCACGTTGTTTGTGCTATAGGCAAATCATTATATATATATATATATATATATATATATATATATATATATATATATATATATATAGTTGCAATCAGAATTATTAAACCCCCTGAATTTTTAGCCGACCTGTTAATTTTTTTTCCCCAATTTCTGTTTAATTAAGGATTTTAAGATTTTTTTAAACATTTCAAAACATAATAGTTTTAATAACTCATTTCTTATAACTGATTTATTTTATCTTTGCCAAAGGGCAGTAGATAATACTTTACAATATATTTTTCAAGACACTTCTATACAGCTTAAAGTGACATTTAAAGGCTTAACTAGGTTAATTAGGTTAGCTAGGCAGGTTAGGGTAATTAGGCAAGTTATTGTATAATGATGGTTTGTTTCCGTAGACAGCCGGAAAAAAAATTGCTTAAAGGGGCTAATAATTTTGACCTTAAAGTGGTTTATAAAAAATGTAAAACTGCTTTTATTCTAGCTGAAATAAAACAAATTAGACTTTCTGCAGAAGAAAAAATTATTCTATCAATTATCAGACATACTGTGAAAATTTCTTTGCTCTGTTAAACATCATTTGGGAAATATTTTAAAAAGGAAAAAAAATTCAAAGGGGGGGTTAATAATTCTGACTTCAACTGTATATATATATATATATATATATATATATATATATATATATATATATATATATACATGTGTGTGCGTGTGCGTGTGTGTGTATATATATATTTATATATTTTTTATGTTACATTATTTTTTAATGTTACAAAATATTCATATTTCAAATAAATGAACTTTCTTTGCATCTAAGAATGTTTTGAAAAATATAAAAATATATATGTAAAAATTCCAACTGAAATATTAAGCTACACAACATTTTTTTTAAAGCAGATTAGAATTATTTCTATTTCAATTTTTTTCTAACTTAGAAATGTATACAGTATATTTAGTGTATATTAGATTGAAATCACCTCACAGCAAGAAGGTCTCTGGTTCGAGTCTCGGCTGGGTGAGTTGGCATTTCTGTGTGGAGTTTGTTCACGTGGGTTTCCTCTGGGTGAGGCGGTTTCCCCCACAAGTCCAAAGACGCTATAGGTGAATTGAGTTGGCCAAATTGTCCATAGTGTATGTGTGTGAATGAGTGTGTATGGATGTTTACCAGTAATGGGTTGCAGCTGGAAAGGGCATATGAAAAACATATGCTGGATAAGTTGGCGGTTCATTCCGCTGTGGAGACCCCAGATTAATAAAGGGACTAAACTGAAAAGAAAATGAATGAATGAATGAATGAAATCTACATATTATATACACTCACCGGCCACTTTATTAGGCACACCTGTCCAACTACTTGTTAACAAATTTCTAATCAGCCAATCACATGGCTGCAACTCAATGCATTTAGGCATGTAGACATGGTCAAGACGAAATGCTGCATTTCAAACTGAGCATCAGTGAATGGTGAAGAAAGGTGATTTAAGTGACTTTTAAGTGAATGTGGCATGATTGGTGGTGCCAGATGGGCTGGTCTGTGTATTTCAGAAACTGCTGATCTACTAGGATTTTCACGCACAACCATCTCTAGGATTTATGGAGAATGGTCTGAGCACACTTTGGGCCTATTTGTACCAATTGAGCATAGTGTCAAAGCCACAGCCTATGTATTGTTGCTGACCATGTCCATCCCTTTATGACAGTGTACCCATCTTCTGATTCCAGCATGATAACGAATCATCTCTGTTGTCTTGGACATGACCATGAGTTCACTATACTCAAATGGCCTCCACAGTCACCAGCTCAATTCAATAGAGCACCTTTGGGATGTGGTGGAACAGGAGATTCACATCATGGATGTGCAGCCGACAAATCTGCAGCAACTGCGTGATGTTATCATGTCAGATATCAAATATTTATTATCATCAAACATATCATTCCATTTTATATGTCATTATTTATGCTATAATTAATATGACTTCGAAAATTAAAATATTTCAAAAGTATACATGTGCTATATATATATGTCAATCTATTTACACTGTTCTTAGTACATAAAAAAGTTATATTACAAACAATATATCATCATGTCATATTATGGCAAGTTACTTTGCCAAATGAAAACCTTCAAACTATTTATGTGATCGGGTTTTCTTCAGAAAAATATGAAATGTAGTTTTGTCTCTTCCACTTTCTATTTCCACATTTTAAACATCATTACACAGATTACATTTCAGATTTCCAGAGTAAATCTACAGAATAGCAATGATGCATGAAGGCAGTGGTGAATGTAAAGCAGTTCTAGAGAAGCTGAAGAGAGAAAACTCCATGTCTTTCTGTTCTCTCTTTGCTTGATGCATTACAGTTCATTCATTTTCTTTTTGGCTTAGTCCCTTTATTAATCTGGGGATGCCACAACAGAATGAACCACCAACTTATTCAGCATATTTTTTATGCAGGGAATACCTTTCCAGCTGCAACCCATCACTGGGAAACACCCATACGCTCTCATTCACATACGTACACTGGACAATTTAGCTTACCCAATTTACCTATTGTTGTGGACTTGTGGGGGAAACTGGAACATGTGAAGGAAACCCACGTGAACACGGGGAGAACATGCAAACTCCACACAGAAATGCAGAGGCTCGAATCAGTGACCTTCCTGCTGTGAGGCGATAGCCCTACCCACTGTGCCACCGCACCGCCAAGTTGTATATATGTTAACATTTTTAAAATTGAACCTGATGCATATTACATATTTCACTTGTGCAGACACCATACAAAATATATCGGAAGAACATTCTGCTAACATTCCACTAACATTTTTTTTAATGTTCAAAACATCCAGTGTTTTTAAATATTTTGATCATATTTATGGTTATGCAAACCCTAATAATATCATCATAATATCATGATTAGTCATTATGGGAACATTACCTTTTTAACCTAGTACAAATGAGTGAAAAATACCACATTTCAGCATGTTTATTTGACCTCTGGCACTACAATTTAATCTTCAAAACACAAATAATGGACAACATTATTAAATGTAATCTACTTTATGCTATATAATAATGTTGTGGTGCCTATATGAACTTAGTATTAAATATGATAATAATTAATTAGACAAAGAAGTATAGAATAAGTCATTTATAATTAATCATAACAATAATTATCAGCTTTTTCATATCAGGACAATTTTAAATGTTGGTTGTGATTACCTTATTAGTGGTTTGAAACACACTTACAGTTATGCCATCAAATGTAATCATCAGTAAATATCAGTAATTTATAAGTGGATATAACCCATAGTGTAAAAATCTATTTTTAATATCGGTTGTGATTACCTTATTTTTGTTTTAAAACACTAATGATTCTATAATAATGTTAAATGCAATTATAATTAAATTTTTTATGTTAAATGCAAACCTCACAATTAATATTTTGATTTTATTATTTTTTATACTGATTATTAATCTTTACTGTTTTTTTCTATACTGTTGCAATGTTACTAAAATATTCATCTTCATTTTTAATATTTTAGATGTTTTTATTAATGCAAAGAGTAACTCATATAAAAACACTTATAAATGTTTTTAAGTCATAAAATAAAGTAGTTTACAGTTGAAATCAGAATTATTAAACCCCCAAATATTATTTACTGTCATCATGACAAAGATAAAATAAATCTGTTATTAGAAATGAGTTATTAAAACTATTATGTTTAGAAATGTGTTGAAAAAAAATAAACAGTGGGGTGAATAATTCAAAGGGGCTAATAATTCTGACTTCAACTGTAGCTTATCGGTATTAGGTTGAATTTTTAATATCGGTTGTAATTACATTTATTGTTAAATTAAAACACAACAAGTGTGATAAACTGTTAAATATGATCTTTGCTATTACTTTAAAAATCTAATAATGCATTTCCCTTATTTCATTATCATGTTAATTTTTTATTGTGCATTGTAATACATCAATTGATATTCATTACTTTGTTGTAATGCTTATTTTTCTAATATAAATTAGAAGTGAATTATAATGCTGTGATGCTTTAACAAAATAACATAACAATAGTGCATTGGTATCATTTCATATCGGTTGTGAATATATTTATTATTACTTTAAAAAACTAAAAATGTATAAACTCTTATATGTAACATTTTGTATTTCTTAAAAATATATAGGAATTTTTATATAGCAATCTTACCATTATATAACTAACAACTTATTGGTATCAGTCTGAATGTTAATATCGGTCATGATAACATTTCTTTTTACTTTAAGACACAAAAATTTTATAAACTGCAAAATGTAATCATTGTTATTTGTCAAGGTCACTAGCTAGTGTGCCCACCAGACACACTAGAGGGCACTCCAAACCTCACATCTGTCACTCACCCAGATTCATATCCCAGAATCCTTTGCTTTGCACACCTGAATCTGCGGTCACACTTGACTTTTTTTCCCATAGACTTCCATTCATACGCACGTGAATGCGTCAGACCAGAAACGCAAGGTCATGCGTCAAGTTTCGCAGGTTGCTGCGATGCAAAGTTCAAGCTTGGTGATCTCTGACCTGCGAAATCGCATCATTTGACTGCGTGAGACCAATCGCGGATCAAAACAGGACCTCTCTGGATAGAGATTTAAAACATGGAGCAATCGCTGGCTTTTTAATGTCTAAACATCTTGTTTAATCCCACCCCTTTTCGCAGCACAGTATGACAGAATTTCGCGCACACAAAGCCCAGTGTGACCGCAGCTTGACTCTCATGAACTTAACTTTTAATTACATTACATCTGCAGCCCAATATCACATATAGTTTTGTCTTTCGGTGTCGGTGGTTTTTCGGTGTTTTTTTTTTCTGTTTGTTCTAGTGATGGGAGAAAGTAAATATTTCAAAAGCTTCAAAGTAATTGAATCAATTGCTTTGCAAAATGATTAACTTTTTCGAAGCATTTGAAACACCACGTGATACAGACACCTGGTGGTTAAAACTGTAAATGCAACAACTCAAGCAAAACATTCATAAGAATCGTTATTTTATATATATATATATATATATATATATATATATATATATATATATATATATATATATATATATATATATATATATATAGAAAATGCATAATGTGCATAATGTGTTCTTTGTTTTCAAGACTTAGATATTGTTTGTCTTATGGTGGGCTCTCCTAAACAGGCTACCAAAAACCTAACTTTATTCCTTTTCATTCATTTTAGAGACCATAGAAAATTCTCTGCAAATGTAAATGTAATGCTCTGCAAATGTAATGTAAATGTAAATATATATATATATATACAGTTAAAGTCAGAATTTTTAGCCCCCCTTTGATTTTTTTTTTTTTTTTTTTTTAAATATTTCCCAAACAATGTTTAACAGAGCAGGGAAATTTTCACAGTACGTCTGATGATATTTTTTCTTCTGGAGAAAGTCTTATTTGTTTTATTTCGGCAAGAATTAATGCAGTTTAAAAAAATTCTGAACCATTTTAAGGTCAAAATTATTAGCCCCTTTAAGCTCATTTTTTTTCGACTGTCTACAGAACAAACCATCATTATACAATAACTTGTCTAATTACCTAATAAGTAAAATATTATTTACTGTCATCATGACGAAGATAAAATAAATCAGTTATTAGAGATGAGTTATTAAAACTATTATGTCAAGAAATGTGCTGAAAAAAAATCATCTCTCCATTAAACAGAAATTGGGGGGGAAATAAACAGAGGGGCTAATAATTTAGGGGGGCTAATAATTCTGACTTCAACTATGTAGAAATATATATAAAATTATTATTATTTTCACCTTCATTGGGATAAGCAAAATATCTCAAAACAAAAATCGAGCTTGGATTGATATGAATGTTATGAATGCCATAATACCACAAGGTTATAGGCACTGACATGTATTGCAAACCTTAAATTGAAAGCATAACTTATAAATGCACTTTGCTTATCTAATATCATTAAATATTAAGTGCCTGCATAATGTGTTCTTTGTTTTCAAGACTTAGATATTGTTTGTCTTATGGTGAGCTCTCCTAAACAGGCTACCAAAAACCTAACTTTATTCCTTTTCATTCATTTTAGAGACCATAGAAAATGCTCTGCAAATTCGTAAAATTGATCAGTGATCCGCCACTGGGGGTGATTCATTTAGGATTTTATGGTATTATTATGGGTATTACACTAGTGATGGGAAGTTAGCATCTTTTCCATGAACCGAATGTTTCGGATTTGTTTGTTTTAATGAACCAGTTCAAAAACCAGATCAACGCAAATGTCATCTGCGAATGACAAATTAACAATCCTCCAATATTAGGACTCAACATATCACAAATATAGTCAGCAGTTTCAGTCAGCTATCACTGTGATATGAAAAATTTCTTACAGTTACGTTTTGCAACCCAAATAAAGCATGATTCACTTGCTATTTAAATTCCATTATGATTTTCTGTTATGAAATAAACTTAGGATTCATCAGATCTGCTGTCATGTACTGTTACACTATATATGTGCAGTATTATCAGTTCACCAGTTCTCAAATCTGATCTCAGTGTACTGTTCTAATAACTGAATAACTTGAGAAATTGGTTAAATTTGAGTCAGAGGAGTATCAGGCATGTTAAAAAGTAGGTAATTTGTGGATAATTACTCATGGGGCTTACTAGAAACCCAGGCTCATTCTGAAAACGTGGCCCTATATACATTTCTGGAGATCGTGAAATGCGTTGCGTGAAATTCGCCTTTTTTGTTTTCACGAATCCACCAGAGGCCACTGTGCATGCATTTGTGATGTCAAATTTATCTCGCTAGTGCCATTTGCAAATCCACCAGAGACCGCTGTCAACTGACTGACTGACCAACCGACCGACCGATACCACCACCCACCTTCTTCCCTAAACCCAACCAATAGTGTTTTAAAAAGCACCGATTTACATGCCCACCCCCTTCCCTAAACCCAACCACAGTGTTTTAAAAAGCAATCCAGAAAGAAAAGCCCCCTTCGTTACCACATTTTCAGATTTCAGACAACATTCTTACTTGTTTATTACATTTTTTTGTTTTTTGTTTTTGTCTTTCCTGCTTTTTTCACCAGACTCTAATTCCGTCATCGCGGTCAACTCCACTCTGCATCTCAAGTCTGCAGACGTACATGGCTAGCTACTGAACAAACTGGTAACAGCAGGAAAGCCGTCCATACGTAGGTAAGTGGTCAGCGTCATACCGCCACATAGAATTAGTTTTAAAGATGAAATGCAGCCATACCTTCTTCTGGCTACATAATTCGCGATCTCCAGAAATGTATATAGGGATATGTTTTCAGGAGCGAATGTTGCTTACAAGAGCTCCTTTCAAATGATTCAGTTCGATTTGGTAAACTAGTTTGGCCGGTTCACATAGAAGATCTGGTTAAAAATAATAAAGATTCTTTTGGGATTGGCCATCACAATATTACACAGATCGCCCCCAGTGGAGAACCATTGAATTATCAAAATATTTTGACACAGTTATGACGTAACAAAGCTTCGTTTACTGAAATCACATGACCTTGCCAATTAGATTTTGGCCGGTACTGGCCAATTCGATTTTGGCCAATTTAATTTTGGCTGGTATGTTGCTTACAAGAGACCATTTCAAATGATTCAGTTCGATTTGGTGAACTAGTTTGGCCGGTTCACGTAGAAGATCTGGTTAAAGAGCAATTCATTTGGGATTGGCCATCACAATATTACACAGATCGCCCCCAGTGGAGAACCATTATCAAAATGTTTTGACACAGTAATGATGTATGAAGTCTCATTTACTGAAATCATGTGACCTTGCCAATTTGATCCGTTTCAAAATCACTTAATAAAAATAATAGATTTGTAAAAGTTGCTTCGAAAACTAATTCATACATCGTGTTGATCTGCATCTTGTCCTCTCCCTGATTCACTGTTACATTTATTACTGTAAAAATATAGCAATTAATAGCTTAACATAAAATAATTATCAACTTATTGGTATTAGATTGAATTTGAATACTGTTAGTAATTATCTGTTCACTCATTCACACAACTTAGCATAATAGCTTTCTTTTTCTATGTGAGGTTGCTCAATTCTCACAGATCTCACAGAACCATATCACAAGCATTTTAGTGTCTAAACAGTCCAAACTCCAGTTGTAGAAACCGTGCAAGTCAACAGCATCTCCACTCAAATATTCAGACAGAAAAACAGACGTCTGCACGGCAAGAGCTGAAAGCAGAGGTAAAGAAACCGAGAGCTAGCACAGGTAAAACATACTCTGCTATTCACTTCTGTTTACTGCATCACACACAAACAGCTCATGACAGGACAGAAGGAGATGAAAGAGTCTTTTTGTGCTCACAGACTGCAAACAACAAAAGCTTATGTTTTTCTACAACCATCCGCCGGTGTGACAGCGCAGACACGGCCATTGAATTCAGTCCAAATAAAAGACAAGATATAACTGCATGGGAAAGTGTACATTTGGCTTGCTTTACCAGTTTTGATAAAGCATCTTGATGTTGCTTTGTTCGCTGTTTCATGAGGATATATAGAAATGGGTTGAGATGATGGAAGATAAAACGGCAGTGTAGAAAAATACATCTGTAATATATACAGCTAAGAAAAAAAAGTACATGCTTGAAAATTCTCTATGGATTTTACATTTGTAGCTACATGTTTGGGTAAAATGTACTTTTACTTTCATTTTGTAAACTACTGATGACATTTAATACAAATGTAGGATAAAATGTTGTAATTTAGAGCATTCTTTTTGCATCAGAATAACAAAATGGCTGCCATGATTTCAGATATGTTTATATTTATTATTAGACAAAATAATATCAATGTGTCACCTTCCCAAGAGTTATAACTTAATCCTGATGTTCATTCAAAGCAAAACGTTGGAAAATATGTTGTCATAGTTACTCATTGTTTCACTGATCAGGTCCACCTGCTCCTTGTTTAGTTATTTTACATTGTACATTTATAGTACTAAAGTTCTTTGCACACTGAAGTCGTATGTGTTTTTTTTCCATATTTATATTCGAAAAATTTGTCAGGTACACAGACCTTGCACACTAAGTCCGATGCGTATTAATTAATACATTCGGGGGAAAAAAACAATTTCGGAGTCAATTCAAACAGTGATACTTTGTTCTCCTCTCTCTTCTCCTTATTAAAGGGTTGCGCTGGATCATCGCAAAATGTAAAGTTTAAATTAGGAAATCAGTGAAATTTTTTACTTTACTTGTGATACTTTGCATTTACTGGCAGTAGGTGACCATAGACATTATAATCGGCAGCCGCGTTAACATATCTGAGCAACGGATCGAAGCGACAATGAGTTGTCTTTATAATATAATGTCTATGTGCAGGACGTCAAATGTATAAACACACATGGAGACGCGTACACACACCTCAAACAGACAGAACGTGGTGGACAGTATGGTGGATTCAGTATGCTTATTGACCAGGCGGGAGCCTTGGGCTCAATTATCTCCGAGCTCTGGGTTTTCTCCCAGGACAGCATGCCAAATTTGCTATTAATGCCAAGAATATCTAAATGTAAACTCTTGAAGCGCTTTTCAGATGTGAAAAACGGGAAAAAAATCGAACCCGGTTCAAATTTTTAAATGATGGAAGAAAGTTTCGAGAGTCAGTGTGTCAATACGATTGAAACAACATGAGGTTGAATTAATTTTTTAATGTACAAAAATTATGGACAAAAATTTCAGACTCAGTTTGCTATAACCTTAAAGCTGTGGTCACACTGTATTTTTCGCACTATAGACTTTTATTTAAATTTCATTTAAAGACATTCCTTAATGTCTAATAATCTTTTTTAATCCTGCCACTTTCCGCAGCACCGTATGACAGAATTTTGCAGGCTCAAACTCTAGTGTTACTGCGGCTTTAAATCTGAGTACTTTTTTTTAGGGTGCTTTCACACTATTGGTCCGCACCCAGGTTCATTTGACGTCAAAGTACGGTACGTTTAGCTAGTGTGAATGCTGTCTTCTGAACTCTGGGCACCCGTGAACCGCACTCAAGTCAGCCTGAAAGAGGTGGTCTGGGGTACGGTTCGTGCAAACTCTGGTATGGTTCACTTCTGATATGAATGCAATATACCAAAAAATGGGAGTAAACCACCAACTGTACAACAAACTGTAGTCTTTATAACATTCATTCATGTGTGTATGTCTGTGTATCAACTACCTTGGTGACAAGCAGGACTGACCCAGTGCTAACAGTGATAATGTCTGCTTGTCTCCACCAAAAACGACTTCTGCAGACATTGCATGATGAAAGTGGCTCTCTGTATTTTGAGTTTGGTAACCGTGATATCCATATGTCTCCATTTTGGCGCTTTGCGTTCCTGTTCGTCACCCAGCAACAGCTGTACACAAAACAGCAGCTTGATGATGCAAGTGTACCTGGGTTCAGAAAAAAAAAAGACACACAAACCAGTCGAGGGGGGACAATCAAACTTGGGTTCAGACCAGGCATTCGGACCAAGTGTGAAAGCACCCTTAGTTTTTATCCTTCCTCTTGCAACTTTCTATTGCCACAGACTCTTCTTGCACAGTATCTTGCAATACTATTTTTCCTTAAATTTATTAGAAAAAAAATCATAATTACATTTTTAAAAATTCCAATAATAAAAAACTGAAGAATTAAATAATGAAAAATAACCAATGTCCACTTCCTAATACTATTATAATTCATATTACTCTTCAGCAAATCAGAACAATTTCTAAAGGAGCATGTAACATTGAAGACTGGAATAACGATGCTGAAAACCAGTATGCCAAAAACATTTTTTGAAATCTAAATTATATTTCAACTTTTATATAAATATTTACTATCATCAAATATATCATTATGTTAAATTATTATTCAAAAGCCTTGTGGAAATATTTGTTATTTGATCAAGTATCATTTTCTGAAGAAAAGGGTGATCTAAGTGACATTTTATTTGAAATATAAAATAAAACAAATATTACCACCATATTCAAACGCATAATTCAAAATATTAATTTTCACGTGGTCTTGTAATTAGGTTTTTCCATAGCTGTACATAAACAATCAGCATTGACGCAAGGTTCCACCTGTAATTCTCTCTCAGCTCTCCAGTGTCCTCTAGTGGTCAGTGCATTTGAATCTGCAGTAAATTGCGTCTGGCAGAGGAATAAAAACCTGGAAAAACTGATCAAAGGTAACAAAAATTGGTCAAATGAAATAAACAATAATGCACACGGTAGCCTAATTTTACAAAAAGAAAGTCTGTAAGTTCAGCAAGTCATACTAATAAGCCTGACTAATGAGCAAGTGTTTTGCTGAATGTGAGTGTTGCTCATTTGTTCTCAGATCCTGAAGCTGTGATAAGCCTTAAATCTTGATGGCAGTGCAGGCCTTGGACCCGGAGACTCTATAAAGTGTAATTCCACTGAGAGTTTGTCTGAAAAACAACATAACAAGCTGCGGAAGCTGCAGTCTGAGCTGGTTGTGTTGAGTTCACAAGGTTAGCAGGTAATCATTACTTTAGTTAATATGTAGTGGAACACTGTATCTTTTAGATTTATTACAAAAAGGTACTGTGGCGGCACTGTGCTATTGGTAATCAATAAAATGGTACTGAATGACTGCCAAACTCATGTACTGTGAAATTTAGATCATGGCACCCTGCAGCACTATGTAAATTCCACGGTACATTAATTTTAGCACAGTTGCTTTAAAGCACACTGTGCTGGTACATGAAAAATAATGGGGTGAGTATAATTAATAAAAATTGACAGCTACTTGAATAGAAATTATAAATATCACATTAAATGAAATGTGAGGGTTTGAACTAAAAATACTAAAAGAATAGATGATTATTGTAATGTAACTAGTAATGTTTTATAGAATACTATTTAGAGTACAATATGGCAATGCTATGAAATATACTATAATTCTGAAATATAAATGTTTATACAAAAAAAAATGTCAAAAAAGTACTCAACATGATCAAAGTACTTTTTTCTCTCTCAGAAATAATTACTTAACTCACAATTAAAACAACAATTATTTCCTGTGTTTCCTTGTGTGTGTGTGTGTGTGTGTGTGTGTGTGTGTGTGTGTGTGTGTGTGTGTGTGTGTGTGTGTGTGTGTGTGTGTGTAGTGCTCAGCATATATAAGTACCCCCCTCACAAATTTTATTTTTAATAGGAAGCTATACAATATTATATTTGTGCATATGCATTAGATTAGTCAGTACTGAATCTGGAGCTTATCTAACAAAATAACTTACGTTACCGATCCAAAAACTAGTACACCCAAATGTAAATTCTATAGAATTCTATAGAATAATATTAAATACGATTTTTTTTTAAATCAAGTGAAGCAAAAAATGGAAAAATTTTGTTGAAATTTAGTAGGTTGTACATTTTTTGCAATACTTTGCATGAATTTGACTAAAATATTATTTAAATAAATATATTTGTTTAATGAATCTGTTTTGTTTAAATGCACCAAAATACATTGCCCATATTCACTGAGAATTTTATTTTCAAAATTGGGTGTATTCAAATTATGCTAAGCACTGAATATATATATATATAATAGTATATATTATTAGAATATATATATGAATATATAATAGTATATTCGCAATGTAAAAAACTAAACAAGGAGCAGGTGGACATAGTCAACTGAAACAAATCCAGAAAACAAACTAAACAGAAGCTTTCAAAATATTTAACTACGTGTTGTGACAACACAGAGCATAAGATCTGTGATTGGCTAGCTTGGTGTAGCTGTGACAGGTGTGGGTGGTGTCGAGCCTTGGGAGTGAAGCGAGGCCAGTGCAATGAACATTTAACAGGTTTTGAGTGCCACAGAGGAGCTTCAGATTGATACTCTGATTGCTATTGTTTTTTGTCTATTTTTTACGATTAATGTTAGCCTAATGAGTGTGAGTTTGAACTACTGTTGCAGTAACATCACATTCATTTCTGGCATAAACACTGGCAAAGAAACTCGACACAATGAAACATATGGCTCGTTTCCACTGAGTGGTCCGGTACAGTATGGTACGGTGTAGTACAGGTCACCTTTACCAGGCTTGTGTCTCCACTGCCAAAGGTTATCAATGGTACCCTTTTGGTGGATGTGGTGTACAACAGAAAGTTTCAATCAACGTCATTCTCGCTCAAGGAAATGTCAAAGTAAAGTTGTACAGGTCGTTTACATATCATATGAGAAGCACTCCTCATAAAACAGATGCTTTATACACATTAATACTTGTGTATAGATGTACATTACTACCCTTTCTATGAACATTATTTGATTATAACTGCAGATCAATGATCAGTGATGAAATAGCCTACTGTAACGTCTGCAATTATATAAAATAAATAAATAAATGCAACATATATGAACACAAACAGACCCTCACAGTATTCGATATGTTATCAATGACAGCAAAACGACCCACAGCATATACTGTATTTTAGTCTTGATTTGGGTTCAAAACAACATGCAACATACAGCCTAGTCAGTGCAAACCTCTCATCTGTATCTTTAATCTTCACCAGCACATGGAATCTTTGTTATAAGTAATTCCATCATTCCGAGTTCATAAAAGTTCAAAAGATGATGATAATAGTTGAACATGGCAGTTTGTTCATGTTTTAGGTTGCTAAAAGAATCATTTGTTCCTTTGTTTTTTGTGCTTCACTCTCGCATTTGTCTGTTTCTAAAGGATCGGATATCAGAAGGATTTCAATAATCAGGTGCACATTATTATCATCAGCTCAAGAAGTTTGTTATTTCAAATATAGACGCGCGGCGAGTGCGTGAGCTCTTTGGAGAAAGTGAAACCACTCGCACTTATAGACGGCCTCGTAAACAACAACAGGACATGACAGATTCTGTTCTTCTTGGCTTTGATGACAACAAGGTTTGTTTAAGCTCGGGTCGACCATGGCTCGTTATTATATGTATATAGTATTACAATGTATTGTCTCGGCTGTGCATTTAAAAATGGTGCTTCCTTTGTTTTCATTCTCCTGGCTTGTGCAAGCGCTGGTGACGTTTCTCTGTAAACCATTATCGTTCAGCTGTGCATCTCCCTCCGCCTTTTGGTACTCCTTTGTTGTGCTAGGTACCTTTCGAAAAGGGTCCCCAAAAAGTGTTAAGGTATTGTTTGCTTTTTGGTACCTTTTGACAGTGGAAACACAAATAAAAGTGTATCAAACCGTACCGTACCATATCATACCACTCAGTGGAAATGGGCCAATAGAAACCCCATTGTCCTCTAGCATCTCTGAAGTGTTATTGTGTAGCAACATGAGACAGAATCTATAAATGCTCAGAGTGATGTCAGCTTGCTGTATATGCAGGGGATTCTCCATATGAGGATTACTCCATGCAGAAGTATAAGTTTCTGCTTAAGGTGCTCTAAGATACTTTTTAAAAATACCAATGATAAACAGTAGTGTGTTGTCAACTTGTTGCAACGACTTGTTAGTAAGTTACCCACAGATTTTGGGATTTGTTTTCTTGTTATGCTCTTGGAAACAATATTAAGTTTGAGATAAAGCACAAATCAAACACTAGAAAAATTTAGAAAGAAAAACTATTTATTGGCATCAGTAAAACTGAATATTCTTTCCATTGCACAAAAGGTTCTTTTATAGAGGATAAATGTTCATTAAAATATTTAACCCTCTACTGCACGCATTATGATAAATCTATAAAAAAAAATTATATTTGACTGTTTTTCTTTTTCTAAAATGGCTTAACTTAAAGTGCTGTAAAAAATATTTTGGAAAAAACAAATTTTAAGGTAATTTATGATATGTTGCCATATGGCAACAACGTCCAACAGTGGATTTAACTTAGAAATTTCACATTTAAAACTTTCCTTATAATTAATAATTGTGTTGTTTGAAATGATTTAATTGGTGTTGCAGTATTATAAGCTTTAACACAGAACTTATAAACGACACCTTATACATGCTTTCCAACAACTGATATTCCCACAGCTTTCATTTATTCCATTCTTTTTTGCTGGATATTATTGAAAACAATTATACTATTGTATTATCATGTATACAACAAACAGTAAATATAAATATTTTCTCCAGTAAATTTTATAACTAATAAATAAGAAGTCTAGTATATCCAAATGCATCAGAATAATGTAGCTACTAGCTAACAATGTTTATATATTATACTATATACTATACTACGCCTGTCTTTTCTGCCTCTGAGCTGACTCACTTGAACTGTCTGCATCACTGCTCTTATCAAATGTCCAGTCTGCATCATTCTCATGGTCACTAAAAGCCATCTCATCCTCACTTTCATCTGCAGGAAGAGCCGGTTCTGTCCTTTTCTTCTTTCACTTACCACAGAACATGGTGGTGCTCGCTAATACACTGTTTTCCTGGATTCATATCTATTCAAAAGTAGTATTGCCATTAAAACTAGATTTGATCCATAATGTAAATGCCATTAACAAACAACTAATCAACATTATATTACTAGTATTCATGTTGTTATTGTTACAACTTAAAAGTTTACAGCTGATCTTGCTAGCTAGCTAACCCATTGCAATATTGCACCTTCCGCTATTGGACAGTGTTGCCAACACATACATTAAATCGATTTACAAAAAACTATTAGATAAAAACTTTTGTGAGTTGTGAATATGTCATCATAACTTACTAGAGGTGATGTTTCAGATTTTTTTGTGGATCTGACATAATTTGATCCTTTGATTTTATTGATGTTTACATTTGCATTGAGCAACTACTCACAATAAACGCCAGTCTGTCAGAAATCACGCTACAGAAAAACACTGCATGTCATGTGACTTAACCAAAGAACATCATTGGCTGCACTAAGGTCTTCTCTTTCAAAAAACAAAAAAATCCAATGTTGGTCTTAAAGAAACAATGGCAGGGAAATTAACATAAATACCACGTTGCCATATGGCAACACCATGTGTTGTTGGTATGGCTTCAACTAGTAAGATTTAACTGAACTGTAATGTTTTTTTTTTTTATGGAACTACATTTTTTTCTATTGCTTTACTGAGAAGACAACTTTTTAAAACCCTTCTTGTATAAGGTAAAATATAGATTCATAAAAATGTAATTGCACTACTCATTTTTATATACATGTATAAACATCTGTCAAACACACGTTGTATACAGTTGTATACATTACCAGCAGTGGCCTGATTCTACTCATTCATGCTTAATGACGATGGATATTCCCCCAAGCTCTGTAATTACCTGAGTCATTTGCCTAAAATATAGAAGGACTGCATAATTCCTAGGAGAGCTGCTTTTGTCTCCCTCTGCCTCATTAGGGCGAATACACAAATCTCCGGCGGTGGAGCTCATTGTAAGAGCTTAAGAAAGCCAGGCCAGGTAATTGGGAGGTCAGTTTGTGCTCTGAATTCCTGCGTTCATTCTCTTCTGTTCAGTTTCCAGACGACACATGCGCTGGGAGTCTTTAGCTCACACACACTGCCATTGAAAGCTCTTGAAGTGAGGTCAAACTCAATGGAGAGGAAACCAGCAAGACGAAATTGAGATGACAGCTGAGTGCAGGAACTAAAGAGACAGGCCTCAGGTGTTTATCGTGAAAATACGCCACGTCTGCTTGCTCACATCTTCATAGTTTATTCTAACAGAGGTGTTTTTGCTTAGATAATGGAGGAACAATTGAAGGTCTTTTCATTAGATGAATGATAACAGTGTCGTTTTAAAGCATGGGGGTCAGTGTGATATCAAAATAAATAAATAAATACAAATCAAAAGAAAATAAAGACATGAATGGGTTTATTTAGCCAGGGACACATTAAAATAATCAAAAATGATTCGGTTTAAAATGCTGTGAAAAAAAATCTATTTGAGGTTCTCCACCATATGCAAATGAATCATTATGTAACTCTATATACCAGGCACATGATTCACTCTGTGACTTTATTCACAAGCATATGCATATGAATTATGATAAATATATACAACAGCATATGCATATGAATCATTATTTGACTCAATACATCAGCATATGAATCATTATGTGACTATATACGCCAGAATATGAATCAATATGTGACTATAAACCAGCTAATACATATGAATCATTATAATTATATACAACAGCATATGCATATGAATGGTTTTGGGACTATATACATCATCATATGAATGATTATGTGATTATATACACATCAGAATATGAGTCATTATGTGATTATATACACATCATCATATGAATATATGTGAATATATGCATCAGCAAATGCATGTGAATCATTATGTGACTATATACGTCAGCATATAAATCATTGTGTGACTGTATACACCAGCAAATGAATCGATATGACTATATACATTAGCATATAAATCATTGTGATTGTATACACAATTATATGCATACAAATCATAATATATACACAAGCATATGTATATGAATCAATATTGTCACCTTATACACCAACATACAAATCATTATATGACTTTATACACCAGCATATGATTCATGTGACTATATACATCAGCATAAGAATCATTATGTGACTATATACACCAGCATATGAATCGTGTGACTATATACACCAGCATATTAATCATTATGTAACTATATACACCAACATATGAATCATTATGTAACTATATACACCAGCATATGAATCATTATGTAACTATATACACCAGCATATGAATCATTATGTGACTATATACACTAGCATATGAATGATGTGACTATATACGCCAGCATATGAATCATGTGACTATATACACCAGCATATGAATCATTATGTAACTATATACACCAGCATACGAATCATTATGTGACTATATTCACTAGCATATGAATCATTATGTGACTATATACACCAGCATATGAATCATGTGACTATATACACCAGCATATGAATCATGTGACTATATACACCAGCATATGAATCATGTGACTATATACGCCAGCATATGAATCATGTGACTATATACACCAGCATATGAATCATGTGACTATATGCACCAGCATATGAATCATGCGACTATATACACCAGCATGTGAATCATTATGTGACTATATACACCAGCATATTAATCATGTGACTATATACGCCAGCATATGAATCATGTGACTAAATTCACCAGCATATGAATCATTATGTGACTATATACACCAGCATATGAATCATGTGACTATATACGCCAGCATATGAATCATGTGACTATATACACCAGCATATGAATCATGTGACTATATACACCAGCATATGAATAATTACGTGACTATATACACCAGCATGTGAATCATGTGACTATATACACCAGCATATGAATCATTATGTGACTATATACACCAGCATATGAATCATGTGACTATATACACCAGCATATGAATCATTATGTGACTATATACACCAGCATATGAATCATGTGAATATATATGCCAGCATATGAATCATGTGACTATATACACCAGCATATGAATCATGTGACTATATACAACCTCATATGAATCATTATGTGACTATATACACCAGCATATGAATCGTGTGACTGTATACACCAGCATATGAATCATGTGACTATATACACCAGCATATGAATCATGTGACAATATACACCAGCATATAAATCATGTGACTACCTGTATATACAAGAGCATATGATTCATCATGTGACTATATACACCAGCAAATGATTCATGTGATTATACACACCAGCATATGATTCATTATGTGACTATATACACCAGCAAATGATTCATGTGACTATATACACCAGCAGATGATTCATTATGTGACTATATACACCAGCAAATGATTCATGTGACTATATACACCAGCAGATGATTCATTATGTGACTATATGCACCAGCAAATGATTCATGTGACTATATACACCAGCATATGATTCATTATGTGACTATATACACCAGCAAATGATTCATGGGACTATATACACCAGCATATGATTCATTATGTGACTATATACACCAGCAAATGATTCATGGGACTATATACACCAGCATATGATTCATTATGTGAATACATACACATCATTTTTTCAATGTACTTTCAGCTTTCCCATCTAATTTGCCCACAGTCTTAGCGTTAAGCTCAGGCAGCTGGTCTGAAAGCCCCAGAGATCCAATCAACATTCACCTGGAGTCATCTAGATGAGCAAGAACCTTACTCATAATGACTGAAAAAAAGAACAACCGGTTTAATAACCCGCATCCCAGATTCTCTAATTAATGTTATGACATTATTAGAAAAAGAGAGATTCAAGGTAACTTGCTGAGAATAATTCACAAACAGCAGATAATTATTTAGAGCTGATTATTTGACTTCAGATTGTATTTGACACCGTCATGCAGGATTATTAGTGTTAGATGTGGATGACTGTCACACTCTTGTGTTCGCTTGTATGATTAGGCACTCTATGAGACGTGTGGCTCTGCAGGAAGTCTGGTGGAGAGACGGCAGACGGAGACTGTCTTGTTCACATTAAAGCACTGTCTGTGTCCAATCACAGGTATGTCAGAGCCATAAAAAAAGTTTTTGATTTCCACGTGAAGACAGATGAACACTTTTAACTCTTCAAATCTGTGTACCTATTCTTTCGTGTGAAGATGCTAAAGAATGTCATATAATATTTTGGTGTGCTTCTTAGTAAGCAGTTGCTCATTTACCAGTTTGCATGTCTTGCTTCCTACCAATACATTTAAATGCAATTCAATATATATTGAATTACACTTTGAGCTAGTCTTTATTGTAGGGATGAAGGGGATGGTAAGAGAATAGTGGGATGAAAGAGATGGGAAGTAAGAGGATAAACAGTACATTTAATTTGTTATGTGTATACAATCAATTTTGTAAGTCATTATGTTAAAAATGGAAAATGGCATGTGCAAAAAAGTATCTTTCGAAAGAAATGTTTAATTTAACTTTAATCTAAACAGGCAACATGGTGGCATCCGCTGCATAAAACATATGCTGGATAAGTTGGTGGTTCATTCAGCTGTGGTAACCCCTAATTAATAAAGGGATTAAGCTGAAAAAAAAAATGAATAAATTAATTAATCTAAACAAAGTAACTAACTAAACTAACAAACTAACGAATTATAAAATGGTGAATTGCTATTAATCTGATTCATTATAACTGTTCATTTATTCAACAATTAAGTAAACAACTCTATATAAATGCTCCATTGAGTTCTTTGTTCACTCGATTTGTTCAAAACGCATGATTCATTCAGTGTTGATTTGTTACAGATGAACAACCACTCTGCTTTGCCTTCACATAATATTTTCATTGCCAAATCTGAGCAAAAACTATTTACTATTTATAATATAACAGAATATTAAGTTCTTGTTTATTGAAATGTTGAATAAAAGTAGTAATATTCATTCGTTCATTCATTTTACTTCAGCTTAGTCCCTTCATTAATCAGGGGTCGCTGCCAATTGCCACTGCCAATTTACCCAGCATATGTTCTACGTAGCAGATGCCCTTCTAGCTGCAACCTATCCCTGGGAAACACCCACACACTCTAATTCACACTCATACACTATGGACAGTTTAGTTTATTCAATTCACTTATAACCCACATGAACACGGGAGAACATGCAAACTCCGCACAGAAACGCCAACTGGCCCAGCCGGGACTCGAACCAGCGACCTCCTTGCCGTGAGGAGACGTGCTAACCACTGAGCCACAGTGCAGCAAAAGAAGCAATATTGAATTTAGATATATTTATTTATTTATTATTTTTTTATATTTATTCACTTCAATTCATGTTTATTTAAATCATACTTTTCACAATGTAGATTGTGTCAAAGCAGCTTATTATAGTTCTAGTAAAGTCCAGATTTCAGAGTTGAAGTTCAGCTAAGTTCAGTTCAGTGTGGTTTATGTTTCACTGCTGAAAGTTCAAACACTGACTTATTTAAATATTATTTATTTACATAATGCACACTGTGCCATGAATTGTCAAAATTATTTTATGGATTTTTCATCCATAATGCACTGTAAGTTAAACAAATTGTCACTCTCAATAGTAAAATATCTTGTTTAAACATAAAAAAACATTAATCTGGTGCGGTGCATACAGTATATTCACTAAAGCTAGCTTACTTTATAGGCTCAATTACATTTTAAAAATGACTTCAGCTATATTGTTTTTTGTTTTTTGTTTTTTTTTTTTTTTTTTTTTTGGGGGGGGGGGGGGTTCATACATTTTATTTACTTTTGTCTGTTTAATTAGCAATTTTATGTTCAACTCAGTGTGTTACTATCCTCTTTTCTAAGTTCAGCATTTGTACATTTTAGCTTCTAAACTAAATAGTAAATTATTTAGTAATGATAAATTGTGTTCTTTTCCCAGTACTGGGTTGCAGCTGGATGGGCATCCGCTGTGTAAAACATATGCTGGACAAGTTGGCGGTTCATTAAGCTGTGGCGACCCCTGATGAATAAAGGGACTAAGCCAAAGAAAAATTAATGAATACAATGATGTTGTGTGTTTAACATTTTACTAATTTGTTTAATGTTCTAATCCATTGAGGATGGTTGAGTCCACACCACAACAAACACAAACAGCCAACTGAAACACATACAGTTGAAGTCAGAATTTTTAGCCCCCCTGAATTATTAGCCCCTCTGTTTATTTTTATATCTAATTTCTGTTTAACGGAGAGCAGATTTTTTTCAACACATTTCTAAACATAATAGTTTGAATAACTCATCTCTAATAACTGATTTATTTTATCTTTGCCATGATGACAGTGAATAATATTTGACTAAATATTTTTCAAGACAATTCAATACAGCTTAAAGTGACATTTAAAGGCTTAACTTGGTTAATTGGGTTAACTAGGCAGGTTAGGGTAATTAGGCAGGATATTGTATAATGATGGTTTGTTCTGTAGACTAACAAAAAATATATAGCTTAAAAAGGCTAATAATTTTGACCTTAAATGGTTCAGAAAAAAATTAAAACTGCTTTTATTCTAGCCGAAATAAAACAAATAAGACTTTCTCCAGAAGAAAAAATATTATCAGATATACTGTGAAAATTTCCTTGCTCTGTTAAACATCTCTTGGGAAATATTAAAAAATATAAAAATTAAAAAATTCAAAACAGCCTAATAATTCTGGCTTCAACTGTATATGATGAGTATTTAAAGTGGTATAAGACATAACTCTATTGTGTTCTTATTATTCTAATAAGCAGAATGTTTTATCATCTGTTGGCTTGGAATGCACAAAAATGTAATTGCAGTAAATAATGTTCAGTTTCTAGCACAGACATAAGCCCTCAGTGTATCCTCAGGAGTCACAATTTGTTTTGGCTGTATGTGTTTATAATAAAAAAAATTAAAAATTAAATCCATTCCATTAAGATTTCCACTTGCATTTTATGAATCACCAAATAGCATCAGCTAAAGAAATTCTCTTATAACCTACTGACTAGAAAAATTCACCTACATCTTAAATGTGTAGAATTACCCATGAAAATATTTTAATTCAGCTGAACTATCTCCTTAACCCTCTAACTTTTAACCCAAAACAGTTTAGAAACACAAACCCCAAGGCCGCGGCTTAAAAGCACTTGAGCATATTTTCAAAAACTGTCCATTTAAACTACATTCAAACAAAACGCTTGCCAGACTAAATAAAGAAGCTTCCTGTGAACAGCACTATTGCAAATCACTTCCTTGAGCTGCAAACTCCGAAATGAATCACTAGACGTAGTGGTTTTAGGCTACTTCCAACTCCAAAAACAAACCTATTTAATATTACATGACAAAAAAATACAGTCTACTTCAGTTTCTGCGTTCATACCCACAGTCCACAATTATTAATGATATTTACCCTCATCCCTGCAACTCACCCTTTGCTTTCCTGCCAAAATCTTCTCAAGTCCCCCGAGATCCGAAATGCTGTTCCTCAAGAATTTTTCACACAATGTGTCTTTTTCTCTCTCTCTCTCAAAAGTTTCTGGTTTCTCAAAGCTGGCATCGGCACAATCAGGCTCATGTTAGCAACCAACAGACTTTTCCCCCTGCTGCTTGCAACCATTATAAAACCATATTTTCAAACTTGTGCTGTACGGGACTATTTAAACAGTCCTGTCCAAAAACACACACACACACATGAATAAAATACCATGGGCTTCAATATTTGAATAGCGCAGACCTATGACCCTGTTTTCTGTGGCTACTGTTTGTTAGCCGCTCATAGGAGAGGCTTGCGGGAGCAGTTTAGATCTGTTTTTATGATATTTCAGCACACAATTTGGCACTGGATACTGCTGGAAGGGAGAATCTGAGCAGGTGAAGAAGGCGTAGGGCTCTCTCTGTTGTCCTTTGAGCTTGGATAAACAATACATTTACATGCTTATTTATTCAGTCCAGATATGGATAGATTACCAGGGATTCTGGGCAGGACGAAAAGGGGGAAAACAGACTTTTATTGGGACATTATTTGTATTATGCAGGCAATCAGAGCGTCAGGCTGCGGCGTGAGTCATCTAATCACAGGTGTGACAGGAGCTTCAGTGGGACTGGGACATTACGGATAGAAAGAGGTCGTGATGCCCACGGTGTCCCAGCTTCACAAAGAAAAGGCTTCTATCATAGAATAACCTCCTCTCATATTCAGAGTGTTTCTTTTTCAAGTGTTTGGTGGCTTGCAGTCAGTGTTGGGTAAGTTACTTGAAAAAAAGTAATAGATTACAAATTACTGATTACTACTGGATATTGTAATCTGATTATATTACTAATTACTTTTTGTAAAAAGTAATCAGATTACTACCTAGAGAGCATTCGAATGTGGGCCACTTTAGGCAGTTATGCAGCACTGGTGGTCTTCCTTCGGCCCAGACAAAATGAATGTGAGCCTGTAGTGGCCCACTTGTAAAATGGCAAAAGGGGGACAAAGATTCCAATTCATATATGGGCCATTTAAGGCAAAGATTTGGCACTTTGGCACTATATGCGGCTTTGAGCCTAAAATGGCCCAGAGAAAATATGGCAAATGTGGCCCAGTTATTTTAAAACATATGTGGGCCACTTTTGGCAATTTTTCCCCACAGTAAACTCTGGCTAATGTGGCTTTGAGCCTAAAGTGGCCCAGAGAAGTTATGACAAATGTGGCCCAATTATCTTAAAACATATGTGGACCACTTTTGGCGAATATTCGGCACAGTAAGCTCTGGCCAATGTGGCTGTTAGCCTAAAGCAGTGTTTCCCAACCCTGTTCCTGAAGGCACACCAACAGTACACATTTTAAACCTCTCCCTAATCAAACACACCTGAATCAACTTATCATAGCATCAGAAGAGACTCCAACACCAAAAGTTAATGGGTCAGAAAAGGGAGACATCCAAAATATGTACTGTTGGTGTGCCTCCAGGAACAGGGTTGGGAAACACTGGCCTAAAGTGGCCCAGAGAAGATATAGCAAATGTGGCCCAATTGTCTTAAAACATATGTGGACCACTTTTGGCAAATATTCGGCACAGTCAGCTCTGGCAAATGTGGCTGTTAGCCTTAAGTGGCCCAGAGAAGATATAACAAATGTGGCCTAATTATCCTTAAAATATGTGTGAACCACTTTGGCGAAAAATTTGGCACAGTAAGCTCTAGCTAATGTGGCTGTTAGCCCAAAGTGGCCCAGAGACGATATAGCAAATGTGGCCCAATTATCTTAAATCACATGTGGACCACTTTTGGCGAATATTTGGCAGGAAAAGCTCTGGCTAACATGGCTGTTAGTTTAAAGTGGCCCAGAGAAGATTTAGCAAATGTGGACCAATTATGTTAAAACATGTGGGTCACTTTTGGCAGATATCTGGCACAGTAAACTCTGGCTAATGTGGCTGTTAGCCTAAAGTGACCCAGAGAAGTCATAGCAAATGCAGCCCAATTATCTTAAAACATTTGTGGACCACTTTTGGCAAATATTCGGCACAGAAAGCTCTGGCGATTGTGGCTGTGAGCCTATAGTAGCCCAGATGAGATATGGCAGCTATGGACAAGTATCTCTGGCTAATGATGGTGTGAGCTCAAAGCAGCTGAAGTAAGATGTGGCAAGTATGGTACTGTTATCCAAAAACATATGATAGGTCACTTTTTTTTCCACAAAAGAATACATTTAGAAGAAAACTGGATACCTGGAACTATTGACATCCATTGTATGAAAAAGCACTGCAGTGTTTGCGTGTTCTGTGTTTGTCTGAGGTAATTAGTAAATGTGTATATTCCAAAGTATGAAGCTGATCAGGCAGTTCTTGTCATGGGACTAGTGGTTTTCTGCTGGGTGCGCCTGGGAAATGCAAGCTCGTATGCAATATGCGCTCCCAATAAGCATGTGCGCAAAAGATGCGGTTATGAATGGCCCCATAAGCAGCTACTCTTCTCTTCACATTCAGAAGATACCTTCATCCCCAATCTTTCACAAAAATTCAATTTAGCCTGTTTAGGCTGAGTTGTGTCGCTGTGTTTTTGGGCGCCGGTGTCCTCCTTGGTGATGAGTATTGTCATAGAATGCTTTCTGTTTCAGTGCTGAACAACTTTCTGGTTGAGTTAAAAGCAGTCGAAGGTTCTTTAGAAACTGGACATAGACTGAATTTCACAGCAATATTTTTGTTTTTACGCTCAATGAAATCGAAGTAATGTCTGTATTTCCATTTGAAGAAGCAGCCACTTTTGACAGCAACCATTTCCACTCGTATTCTCCAACAATTTAAAAGCGCATGCTTATTAACTTATTAACACGGAAAACGTGATTTAAAAGAAGCATTTTTTTCTTATAAAAACTAAATTTGTAACGTAAGTAACGCAAATGCACTGACTTTAGTAACTGTAATCAAATTACACAAATTTAAAATGTAATTCGTTACAGTTTTTGAATTGTCGTAATAAATTTAAAAAAAAATGTTGTGTGTGTGTGTGTGCGTGTGTGTGTGTGTGTGTGTGTGTGTGTGTGTGTGTGTGTGTGTGTGTGTGTGTGTGTGTGTGTGTGCATCATTAAAACTACCAATCTACATGGGATGCACGTAGTTTTAGTATTTGATTTTATGGTAATCTTTAAAATAAATGAGCTCTGCTGCACATTCTGAAACTTTATCATACATTCAGGTTTATTTAAGGAGAGTCAGGAAAAGCAAACATAAAAGGGTTAGTTCACTCAAAATGTAAATTATGTTAATAATTAATCGCCCTCATGTCATTCCAACCCCCCTGAGACCGCCGGTATTTTAGATAAATCTGAGAGAATCCCTATCCTCCATTTTATGTGACTTTGACTGTAAATTAAGTTTGTTTATCAATGTCTTCAGCATCACAGCAAAATATGCATTTATGAAACTTGAATGTTGCAATGCAGACTATAATGGCAATATGTTGTACAGCCTAATTTATGCACACCCTAACTTGATAAGGAAGAGATATGCAAATAATTTTGTATTTACATAATTTTTGCCACCTAAAAGGATTCTTAGAACTTTGTATGATTAAAGTCTAACCATTGAAGTCATATGGAATGTTTGGGTCCTTTTATTGACTTTGACTAATGACCATTGCTGTCTATGGAGGGAGCGAGACCTCTCAGACTGTATCAAAAATATCTTAATTTGTATTCCAAAAATAGACAAAGGTCTCAAGGTATCCCAATATCATGAGAAAATGGTACTATTTTATATATTGTCAGAAAAGTGTTTTTTTTTGTATGAAAATGTACATATTTAAAAGTAGGTGTGCCCCTAATGACCCAACCCTAAACCTATCCCTCATTGGGGGATGAGCAAATACACATTGTACAAATTATTATTAATTAGGCACTAATTCAAAAAGTTGTGAATTGTCATGATTTTGCATTGGTAATTAATAATAGAATGTCATATTTTGGATGAGCTAATCTTTTTTCCTGTTTCCCAATACTGGGGTGTGGCTGGAAGGGCATTCGCTGCTAAAACATATATGAAATAAACATATACCAGAATAAACATATACTGGAATAGTTGGCGGTTCATTCCACTGTGGCAACCCCATATAAATAAGGGACTAAGCCAAAGGAAAATGAATGAATAAATAATCCTTTAAGAAAAGAAGTGGCAAGAAGCAGTATAGATTCACAGACAAGCAAGGAATGTACAATACAAAACAATACAATACAGTAATGTGGGAATGGGAAGTCTGAATCAGTTTGTATATACTGGGTTAGTGCAATAAATAAATAATAAATAAACAAACAAAAACAAGAGACCAGAAACAGTGTAGAACCACAACCAACCTCAAGTAACTTGGTAGGATGGCAAGAGTATTTCAGAGTCTGCTTCAGGATTTAAACACAGTCATGTTTGGAGAAGAGTCTAAAAAAAGAGAAAGTCCAGAGATTTGCAATTGTATGGGCAGAAATGATTTGTTGATGTCAGAGGAAAATAACTGGACTGATTCAGCCATTTCAACTGAAGTCTGACGAACATTCAAACTTTGAAGCAGAGCAGCTCCAACAGCAGAAAAAAAGTGTAAACTTCTGTTAGACAACAGCAATCTGAGCCTACAGTTTACATAGGCTAACTAAAACTGGACAACAGACAAGTGAACAAAAGCTGCCTGGTTTGATTGGTCTTGATTTCTACTGCAACTTTCAAATGGTAGAATTTGGCATAAAATACATCCTACCGTTTCAAACAGATTACGGTAAATTACAACATGCTGATTTGATTATGCTCCATCAATAGACTAGGATTGGTGAAATATCTTTTAGAGAATCATGTGTGCTTATATTGGTTAGCTTAGGGAAAAAAGAGAGATGCATTTTATCCTCATCCAAAACAACAGCATTAAGACCACTTATAAAAGACTCTGACATTATAGAGTCATATTTAAAACTGTCGTGGAGTTAGGCTATGAAATGAACACGGTACCAAAGCGCATCCGAACACTCAACAACATTTTCATTAAATAAGAAAAATATCAAATCAAGTGGCATTCACTTTAAAGGGAAAAAAGCACTTCAAGCGAGTCACTTCATCCATGAAATTGAAGGGATCTGACTTGCATCCTAAAAATAAAACCACCTTGATGCCAGCTGTTACACAAAAGAAACCTGACTTGAAATTTAGACGTTTAAAATGCAACTGAAAATGTTCAAATGCTACTGTGTGCAACGACAGCTTAAATGCTTATTGGGAAAGCAGGAGGTGAACATTGTCACTCTTGCTGGATGGCCATCCATCTGGTCTGCAAAATGAGGTGTTGCTGTGCACTGTGGGATCTGGAATGTACCTTTAACATGAACATTTGTGCCAATTCATCTGGTACCATTTCAACCCAAAACAAAGTCAATAAAGGTCCTCTTAAGTGCCTAGCAATGCACAGATTAGTTAAATGAATGACGTGATTTCAACTGAAACAAGAAAGGTGGGACATATAAAGTAACTCATCTTTTTAATAAACAATAAGTGTTTTGTTTATATCACAAGCTGGGTAAGTTACATTAAAAAAGTAATAGATTACAAATTACTCCTGGAAAATTGTAATTTGATTACATTATTAATTACTTCATGTAAAAAGTAATCAGATTACTAATTACTTTACTTTGAAGTTACTTTTAAAACATATAAAATATACCTATAAAAATACTAAATAAACTGCAGCTCTTTCAGTAAATTAATATTCACTGCAAAACATTACAATGGGCTGATCACAGCAGCTTTACATATTCAAAATACTTAAAAAGTTCAGGCTAAGCTTAAAGCCTGGGAAATGCGATACCTTCACTCCCGATCCTTCACAAAAATCCAATTTACCCTGTTTAGCCTGAGTTGTGCTGCTGTGTTTTTGGGTGCCGTTGTCAGCCTTGTTGACAAGTATTGTCATAGAATGCTTTCTGTTCAAGTGCTTGAACAAGTTGCTGGTTGAGTTAAAAGCAGTTGAAAGTTCTTTAAAGACTGGACATAGACTGCATTTCACAGCAATATTTTTTTGTTTTTACACTCAATAAAATCAAAGTAATGTCTGTATTTCCACTTGAAGAAGCCAGCACTCTCGTCAGCAGCCATTTCAGCTCGTGTTCTCCAGCAATTTAGAAGCACATGCTTATTAACTGATGTTGCAGTGGAAAACGTGATTTAAAAGAAGCATTTTTACTTCTAAGCACTATAATTGTAACATAAGTAATGCAATTACATTGATTTTAATAACTGTAATCAAAATTTGTTACATTACTGTGTTCCTCAAAAATGTCCTCACTGTGTTCCTCAAAAACACCTTACTGTGGAATGCGTTACACCAAACTCTGATTTTCATCCACCTATTTTAACGCACATTTTGGAATTAAAAATGCTGGAAATGCCAAGACGTCTTTACGTTTTGTTTTTTTTTTTACAACTGAGTAAGATCAATTTTTAATCCAATAAGAAAAAAGTATGATGTATTTAGAAGAACATATTTAGAGAATAAATTTCATCATGCGCGTAAAAAATCAAGTGGTTTTGTTTTTACAGATCATGTGATAATAAAAGTGGGTAACATTAGATGTCCGGGTTCGTGTGGGTTTCCTCCGGGTGCTCCGGTTTCACCCACAGTCCAAAGACATGCGGTACAGGTAAATTGGGTAGGCTAATTGGCCGTAGTGTATGTGTGTGTGAATAAGTGTGTATGTGTGTCCCAGTAATGGGTTGTAGCTGGAAAGGCATCCGCTGCATAAAACAAATGCTGGATAAGCTGGTGGTTCATTCCACTGTGGTGACCCCAGATTAATAAAGGGAATTAGCCGAAAAGAAAATGAATGAATGAATGAACATTGTATGTAATGGGATGCCATTAACAGACAAACCAGAGGACTGACCACGACTTAAACCATCTGAAATGTTGTTTTGGTCATTCTAAAATGCCTTAGCCAAAGTCCATCATCAAAGTGGTTTGGTATTATTACCTCTTAGAGCTGACTATATTTTCAAAAGCAGTCCCACACCTCTAAATGTAATTTATTATATACAAAAGGCCAACAGTTGCTTCTCTTACTGCAGCAAATTACATTTTTCTTTTTGATTTTTGGTGCCAGTTCATCAGAAAGTGACAATTTTGTTCAAAACAAAACAAAAAGTGCTCAGAGGTAGCCTAAATATTGTGTTGGTGCTATTTGACAACAAAATTGTCAGGAAAAATCAGTACAAGGTACTTGAAAAATGTGAAAAAATTTATTCACATGGCTATTAATAAAGGCTTTTAAATATTTTTTTTCCACATTTTTGGAGTGCCTTGGACTGATTTTTGCAGACAATTTTGTTCTTTTTGACTTATTGGATGGAAAGAATACTTTATTTGCAAATGTTTTATTCAAAATTCCTGTTTTGTGCACAAGTTTAACCCATATTTGGATGGAAACAGCTATAGTTTGCTAGACAGATCAACACTATGTTGGCTACTGGGTAATTTTTTCTTTATAGGCGAGCACTCGGTTAAATGGAAATAAACAACAGATTTCAGCTGCAACAAAAGCATCTTGTAAGGGGGCGGGACACTTTAGATAGCATTTGATTGGTCAGAAGATCTAATGAGAAACTGAGTATGAGGTGATGTCATAAATCATTGAGCGATATTGGCGGAAGAGAGAAACTGCAAGTTTGGAGTGCTTGTATCTTCTAAATGCTAATTTTGTCACTGTTTTGGAGCTCAGTAGATATCTAGTTATCTAACATATTGATAGTAACAACCAAACATCTTTTATTTTGATTTCATGTGGACTTAAAACAAGATTTCAAGTTGAACTCCTTCAGACGCATCGAGGAAAAGCAACACCTGGGCTGAAGATGTGGGTCAGAAGGCTAATAAAGACTCCCGGGGAAGTTTCTGGAACGGCGAATAGCGAAGCATCGCTGGAAGCTGGACTGGCGGAGGTGGAGTGGCAGCAGGCCATGATAGTGGGGCAGGTGGTGCGGTGAGAGGCTGGACGGGTCAGAGGACAGAGGTGTAAGGTCTGGACCCAAGCTGACGGGTCAGAGAGAGCCAGCTGGCTGACCACACCACACAGCTGAATGATTCAAAGGTTACAGGCAAACTATGGAAAATGAAAAGCTGAGGGAAAAGGCAGGTAAATATGATATTAGCTTCTGCATGTCCAAATATTTACACAGGCATACATGTTTGTGCTACAGCTATACATGACTTAGTGACAGCTAGTTCTCGTTGCTTGCTGTCTCGTCACCTCAGGCAATGAAGTATTAAGCGTTCTCCCAAAGTAAAGTCTGTCTAAGCCAGGTCTAAGCAAAATGCCAGCAGGTGTCTAGCTCAGCTCACTCTCCATCTCTTTGCCCTTGTTTGGTATCCCGCCGTGGGTACAATGACTCGCAAACAAAATGGCGACGGTTGGCCGCGCCTACTTGTAGCTTCTTTTGCAGAGTTTAGAAACCTATGGGTGACGTCACGGATACTACGTCCATATCTTTTACAGTCTATGGATGGAACATGCACGTTGCATGTGTGAGTGCACGGTGATTGTTTTTATTTGTTGTGTACTTGTGGCTTGTGTTCAGTTTTGTTGGTGTTGTGTTTAGCACGTGGTTCATGTTTATATGCGCTGTGTGCTTTAGTGTTGTGTTTTATGTCAACACATGGTTAATGAGTTCTCTCACTGGCTGCACGTTCTAGTCCTGTTTTGCTCGTGAGCCTCCTAAACCACCCCACCCACACACACACACACTCCTAACTTTGCGATCACAGATAATGTTTTCCCTCTACAGGTTGTTTTTGTTATCTTTTTGTTTTATTTTAATTATTAATAAACCGATTTGAGTTCCTGCACTTGAGTCCTCACCCTTTCCCCACCTAAAACCATGACAGGATTACACACAGCATTGTTGGTCTACAAAAAACTAATTCTGTTGCACTACTACACTTGATTTTGATTTTATTGTAAAAAAAAAATAATAAAAAATTCAAGAAAATGCGTTAAATGAGAATCTGAAATATTTTATGGCATACTTCAAAAAATAAAGATGATTTAATAATCAGATAATTTTTTTTAAATAAATTGGTCTTAAACTTCATATTTTCAGATTTTTTCTTAGTATATTAATTCTGTTACTTTTACCATAAACCGACTCATCAACCATTTGGTATAGGTTGATATTTTAGAAATTATGGGATGTGTTAAAAAAAATGCATTGTGTTAACTAGCGACATTAGGAGTTAAGAAATACAATCCAAAAACTAAATGTGGCAAAAGTTTTGTAGGTAAACCTCAAAATGGGAAAAAAATCGATTATTTTCTCACTCTGCTTCAGCCTACGGAAATAAGTTTATATGTTTGTTTCAGATTCTACAAGAAAAGACTGATGATCATTGAGAAAGGCACTGGGCAAGTGCAAGTAAAAAATGTTGAGTTTGCTTAAGGGGAGCACTTAAAAAAATGTTTCAAGAGCTGAAAATTTCAGCTCCAAAAATATGTTCACGGATGGATCAGGTCCAGCTCTGTATCAAAGTTCAGGAAGTAATGATGGATCTTACCTAAAAGATGAGCACCCTGAGGAGCCAAAAAACACCCAACTCTCACAAGGTACCGGTAAAGATTCAACAAATATTAAAGTAGAATAAATGTGCCAGTATGTAGCACAGTACACAATTCAAACACTTCAGCAAAGCCCCGCGGCGCTAAAAGACAACTCTGTAGCATAATACAACTGCGCTAACATGCTAGCCCACTAATAGACTGTGACGTACTGTTCCATTAGATTACTCTCTCTCAAGCTGTTCTTTCCAATCTGCTTCAATTCTGAAGTCAGACATGAACATGCTGGCTGTGTGGCCCGTCCATGTGAGGTCTCTGGCGACGACAAACTGTGAACCTGCAGTCTGAGGTGAATTAGCCTGAGGCGAAGTTCTCGTGTGATATTATTCATTCCAGCGACGGACAAAAGAGAGTACTGACACAGCAGCTGTATAAATGAGAACAGCAAGATAGCTTTTTATCATTCTTAGCCACCCAGACTCAAGAAAAAAAATGAATGTGGTGATACGTTGATTCTTGAACTTGGCAGTATTGAGGAGTGCTAGTATTTTGAGGAAACAGATGTGTGATTGTGGAAGTATTTTATTATATTGTTCAGACATGTATTGAAGGAGTTCGGAAATAAAATAATATTATAGTGATGGTAAAAGGTGCTACAAATCCTTTACGTTTTAGGTTGCTATGACTTTATCTTCATTAGGATCCTTTAACAGCATTGATAGTATAGTTCATAGCAAGAATATAGTCAGTGAAATAAACAAGCATTCATTCAGTTGTTCATGTGTAAAATGAGCTGAAAACATTTTAGGGGACAGCAGCAGATCACTGAATCTACCCAGCAGGCACAGGACGTCAACATGATGTCAGATTGACATTGTACCCCAATGTCAATCCCAATGGGATGCTGCATATTGGGTGGAAATGAAAATCGAGTTGACGTCAGAAGCCAGCATCAGCGTTAGACAGATGTTGCATTTCGGTTACTTTCCAACAAACCTAAAATCAAACAAATATCAACATCAAATGATGTTACAGCTTGACATTGTGAGGACGTTACCAATATGACGTATATCAGATGTTGGATTTTGGTTGCCATACCGGATAAATAAATGGAAGTATTTGGCATCAATATGACATTGGTTTAAGACAGGGGTTGGAACCTTTTTTTCAGCAAAGAGCCATTTCAGATTTTTTTGGGCAAATGCAATTTTTTTAAAGAGCCATGTGCCTTAGGCTTATTATCAGATTTACTCATGTTTAAAATATATATATGCTTGACTGCCTCTGGCCTTTTGAAAACAGTTATTATTTAGGTAGGCCACTATGCCATTATTTCTTTTCGCTGCTCACTGTACATGAAACAATAATCACCAACCAATGAGAGTGATTGTAAATGTAAGAAAGCTGATTGGTCAAAAGTGACTATGTGTGTCACACACACACTCAACACAGCTTTGCCTGCTGTTTTTCACTCGGACTCATTCTCTCTAATGAGTTTACAGCTTTCATTTTCTCCATAGCTGGGTTATTATGTACCTCCCTGTCAGAGAAAGGCTGTCCGGCAAACTCACAAGCAGTAAATTGTGCACAGTTATCTGCCCTTTAAATAGTTGGAGAATTTTAATTACTCGCTGTCTCCTCCCTCGCCATAGCAAGTGATAAATGATGTCTGTACGTAATAACAGGTAACGGGTTATGATTATTACTGAACCGATACCGAATTGTAAATTGTTGCTACTGATTAATACATACTTATCAATATCCATATTACATTCATTCATATCCACAATACACTCATATCCATATTTATATTCTTCTTTAATGCTGCTGTTCTTGACTGCAGCCATCTTGTGGCTGAATAATAGATTAGTGTAGGCTGCGTTCAGTCATTTTTGTTTCTTTACATTTAATTAAAAATATATAGATGATTTATCACAATCAGTGTTTTGTGTCTTATTGTTTAGCTTTGTGGCCGTTTAATAGTGGCATAATGAACATCTAGACTGTTGTTATGGCAGAATAAAGCCCTTCAGTCTTATACAAGAGCTGATAAGCCTGTCAGCCTTTATTCTGCAAGAACAACTGTCTAGATGTTCAATATTCCCTAATTAATACCCAGGTATTTTATTTAGATATTTATTTTAAAAGCATTGTGTCATACATTAGTACTAAATAATCACTTTCTTGATTAGGTCTTAATTATGTAATTGGTCTTAATTATGTAATTGCCAGCCTGTAATCATAACTTGCATGAATAGAAATAAAAGATGTTTTCATTTTGCTGCCTCTAAAGTTCTTATCAACTGAAAACCGCAGTAAATTAGGTAAAAATACATTTTTGGAAAAATGTTGACAGAGGCACATTTTTCCACTGAGCTTGGTAAAAATTCTGCAGTCAGGTGTCATCCTATAAACATTTAAATTTTGGTTAAGAATCCTGATGAGGAGGCCGACTCCTCTGACAAGACACAAGCCTGTTATAGTGACAGTCTGAGCAGACAGAACACAAGTAAACGTCAGGAGTTTTCTCAAAGCTGCGAATATTCAGGGAGACACCTGCCTGCGAGCATTTGTCATCCTCAAGGCACTTCGGTATTGTTAGTTTATCATCCCAAAATAATTTCGCTCTGTTTTCAGCTCAAAGAAACCAAAAAAAAAAACCCTGACTGATGGGAGCATCTTCTGGAGAAAGAGTCTGGTTCAAAGACTGGAAGTCATCGGGTGGCAGATCTCCGGGGAGAAGTTGACATGCTGACGATAGGCAATGCAGGTAAATCAGATTCTGCTACATCTTTATTAAACAGATCACATCTCTCTTACATCCTGAGAGCCAGGGGCAAAAACCTAATTAGAATGAAACTGGAACAAAACAGAAATGTGTTATATGACAGAAGCCAGACGTATGACAGAATTAATGATTTGAGACGAGTCCGTCTGAGGAGCTGACAGTCACGCAAAATCTTTATGACAAGTCAAACTCTGCTAGAAATTCAGTTGCTGTGCAATGTGTAAATGGTCTGAAGATGGAAAATTGATTGCTACCATACAGCGGGAATCAAATTTAGACAATCTAAAATTTCCTCAATTTTGAAATCACTGCTTAGTTCTTCAGTATTTGAGGCTGGGCATAAACTGTGTAATTTCCATGTGATTTCAGCAAACTCACACTATTCATCTTATTCTTTGTGTACGAGCAGGGGCAGCCATTTGAATCATTTTGACACAAGAATTTTGGTCTCATTGACTTCCATTCATTTTTTGACATTAAAAAAAAGGACCAGGACATACACACATACACTATGAACAGTTCACCTATAGCGCATGTCTTTGAACTTGTAGGGGAAACTTGAGTACCCGGAGGAAACCCACGCCAACAAGAGGACAACATGCAAACTCCACACAGAAATTATAACCAATCCAGCCGGGGTCCAAACCAGCATCCTTCTTGCTTTGAGGTGACAGTGCTACCCACTGCACCACCGTGCCACCCAATCCCTGTATTATTCCACTAATATTATCCACTTAAAGGAGTGAATGAAAAGAAGCAAGTGAATTGGAGCACTTTTGTTTGTGTTGCACTACTTGATAATTCCCTCAGACAGATTAGATTTTCAACTTCAGACCCTGTGATTGTTATTTAACTCTGAGCGAGCTGTCTGTTAGTAATGAAACAAATTATTTTCATTTCTGTCATGTGTACAAATGTTATGTTGATTAATATTTTATTTTGAAACGTACACAGATAGAATTCTGTCTTAGATCTTGTGGTCTGACTCGGAAATTCATTAGGTGCGCACATTCTCACAGCGCATTTTGGGTTTATCTAGCTGAGATGCCCAAACTTGGGTCCGTGGGCCAAAGTTGGCCCATGGTAACCTTTTATTTGCCCGCCATCCCATCTGAGAAGAGGGGGAGAAGGCTGTGGCCAATGCCTTTAACAGACATGGTCATTTCTAATTTAACATAACCTTATGTTTATTTCTTTCTTTCATTGTTAAGGCACAAAAACGCTAACTGACTGTTTGAATTAAATGTTGTGCATAAATCAGATTTTTAAAAATGTAAAAGCTGTCACTCGAAGATAGAGGACGATTGACAAGACATTGACGAGCAAATCAATAAAAAGTTCATTATAAAATATTAAAAAATATTTATATTTAATTTTTAATACAATTAAAATAATTTTCAAAGTATTATTTATTTGAAAATCTTAATAAATTAGGAAATTACTGTGGCAACTTTAATGTAAAAGTTTGATATATTTACCTTCAGTCCACTACCCTCAATCAAGTTTGGGTTTTGGTCCTTCATAAGAAAAAGTTTGGGCACCTCTGATCTAGCACCTCTGATCCTTGGTGTACTTCACACAGGTGAGTGGGCTTGACAAACCACTTGTAGGAAGCACTCTTTTCCTCTCCATATGAACCAGACACTTTCCTACAAACACTCCGATACAAGGACTCAAAATAATTTAAACTCACTAAACAAGTTTTGCCTTGTCAGTACATCAATATGTTACTCTCTGCTAATGTGAAGTGCTTCTTTTATCCTCATATGTAAATTGATTTGGATAAAAGCATCTGCTAAATTAATGAATGTAAATGTAGCAACAACTACAATTCTGTCAAAATTGTAATAATGAAAACAACCTGATATTGATCTATAACAAATATTGCTATGGATAGAAGCACTGTATATTTTCTATATGTTCTACACTAAATCCTCCCTCTTACACCCACGTTTCTCAGTGAAAGCAGAACCAAATTTATTCGTTCATTCTTTGTGTATTCAAAATGGAATGCATTGAAATAATACAGAAATGCCTTTTTTGGCCAAATGTGATTCTCTTTTTTTGTATACAGAATTCATCTCACTCCTACGTCTCACAGCACTAAAGAAACAGACAGTATTCGATCATTCATCCTTATCTTTTTGTGTATAAAACTGATGAAATTATGAAAATGCAATTTGTCACCTCATACAACATTCATGACTTTAATTTAAAGAATTTTCAAATATTGGAAACCATTCAGAACAAAAAACTAAAATGTCCTTATTATTTAAGAACCCATCTGTCTTTAAACACAGCGCTTGGCAATAAGATATGTGCTTCATAACGCTAAATGACTCCTGCGGTGTGGCAAATCACAACAGTTACTGTACAATGATTTCCAGATAATCTCCAAAGACATTGAGCAGCTCAATTCAGAGCTGTCATTTAACAGTCAATGCATTTTCTGTGAGTGGCGGTGTGCAGGAAAAGAAGATTCTGACAGGGATACTGATGCGAGAGGAAATCTGAAGGTCACTGCAAACTTTACCAACTAAACGAACAAAAGACTTCAGCTAAGCACTATATTTTCGATACTTGTACTGTTATACACTGTAAAATCCAATAGGCCCAGAATAGGTTAAATTCATTCAAAATGCAATCATTTAATAAATGTGTATTTTTTTCTATTAAGTACAATAACATTTCCATGACATTTGAGTGAAATTAATTTCTTTTTTGTTTTACAGTTTATTGAATACACATTTTGTATATTTATACAATTGAAGTCAGAATTATAAGCCCTCCTGACTTATTAGCCCCCTGTATATTTTCTCCAATTTCTGTTTAATGGAAATAAGTTTAACACATTTCTAAACACAATTGTTTTAATAACTAACTTCTAATAACTGAATTATTTTATCTTTGCCATGATGACAGTATAATATTTTAATAGATATTCTTCAAGATTCTAGTATTCAGCTTATAGTGCAATTTAAAGGCTTAACTAGGTTAAGTTAATTAGACAAGTTAGGGTAATTAGGCAAGTCATTGTAGGATGATGGTATGTTCTGTAGACAATAAAAATATATATTGCTAGCCAAAATAAAACAAATAAGAAAAAATATTATAGGAAAATACTGTGAAAAACTCCTTGCTCTGAAATATTTGAAAAAGAAAATTATAATTTTGACTTCAACAGTATGTAATAATAAATGAAGATATTTCTGCACAGGTCTAACATTTAATACATATTTAGAACAAAGGTGTAATGAATTATGTACATTTTTATTTTTAAATATGGATTGAGTGCATGTTTGTACTTTACCATCAAATAATAAATGATAAATATTTACACAATGAACACCAACAATAACAAACATTACAGTTTCTTACAATGTTTTAATGATTTTTTTATTTTATTTTAATGCTAAATAAAATATATAATTAAATTTATAAACAAACAAACAATTTCTAAATTCAGTTCTAATTTCCCGCAAACAAATAAATGAACAATAATAACGAAAAACTCCAAAACAGACGTCTGCAAAACCCAACAGGTGGACAAATCTAAACTTGTTTTTATTAAAACAAACATAAATATGCATATAATAAATAATATTCATAATAATACTAACATTATACTAATTGTCATAAATAAACTGACCCCCCACATTCCAAATGAATAAAGCATGGAGGCAGTGTTTTTTATATTTATGTAGAAAATAATATTTTTATATATTTGCAACATTTTAATCCTTTTATTTTGTTTTTCAAATGTAAAGATATTTGTGTATTGCTGTACAGCCTGTGTGTAATAAGCAATGTGTAAGCGTTTGGACCTGCATAGGCTCATAAATAACGCACTACGCTGGACTTTAGACCAGCTTTTAGTTGGTCAGTGGTGCAGTCCATTTCAGTTCCTCAAAATAGCAAAGCACCAACAATGCGCCTTAACACACTTCCTTTATAGATCGGCACACCCATGAGTCTACAAAGTGAAGCAAATGAATTTGCCATTTAAACAACTTGGTGCAAAACATGCAAATTAGGGTTGTGCTGGTCTGAAAATAACAACAAATCATGCCAAACATGTCTTGTGCCTTGTTGTGCCAAGTGTATGGCACAATGAGGTGCAAACTTTATAGCAATGACACAAACACACTGCACACAAAACTCTTCATTTCAACTATTTGAAAATTGTGATTTGTTATGTAATGAAATTATATTATTTTACAGTAATTCTGCATGATTTTTTCTCCTGTTATTTTTTTTAAATAATAGTTAATAAATAATAGATTATATACATTTTGGGGCAGATGTAAAATGCAATTAAAAGTATTTATTATGTATAACATATAACATTTTAATCAGTCATGGCAGTTTATTAAAATAATTGACAAGCGGATTTTTTTATTGGTGAACCACTAGTTTTAAGTTTAATAAATTCTAACATCATATACCCTGAAAACTTTCATTTGAACTTCATGCAGAATTATTCAGTACTAATTTATAACATTAAATATTTAACCATTCAAATATTTACTTTGTGTCTGTTTTTAGGGTATTTTTACCTAAACCTTTGCAAAATAAATGCTAAATTAATATTATGGTACATTTTTAATGTTGTGCTTTTTCTAAAGCAATTTTTACAAAGACAAAACAAAAACACTGAACTTTAACATCAGCCATGGAAGTTTAAAATAAGTACCAGCTAGAATGCTAATATGGGTTCATCCCTATACTTTTAAAACTAATAAATCACAGCAATACATTACACATTATTGCAATAACATACAAAAAAAATGTAAAACTCATGCGTGAACATAACGAAGCATTATAGAATTATAGAAGCTCCTTCCCAATTGTTCAATTTCACCAAAGCCGTGCAACAATAAGATTTGTGACTTGTGTAATTGCTTAAACAAAACATTTTTAAAGCCACGTTTTTTTTGCCCTACCACAAACTCATTTGCACCGTTCTTATCAGCAATGCTTTATTTAGTGTACCTTACAGATACTCATAATAGGATTCTACTGAAATTTAATGTGCGTGCCTTAATATCTGGCATATCTCATCTATAACCAGCCACCAAACAACTTGTGTACTTAATATGCTCATGAAGTCTCCTGCCCGAAGAATGCAATGATTAATTGGCTACATTAGACCCCTTTTTTTGGGACTGATTCAACTAAGTGGCTTTTACATACTAACTGCAGTTTAAAGTGCTATTTTCTGAACATATATATATATATATAGGAACATTTGTGGCCTAGATCCATTGGAGCGCATCATATGAAGCCTGCTTTGCTCAATGGTAGTATTGTGATGGCTGTATTAAACCATGCGATACACCAAAGGCCTTACAGCACCTGATTGATAGGGCACAGAATTGTTCACGTAAGGGAAAGTGTGTAGAAAACGGTTCATTAGGCGGTTAAAAGTTGCTCAATCCTCATTATCATGATGTCCAACATGCAAAAGGAAATAAAACAGAATTTTATGCATGGGGAAAGTTGAAGGACCAGACTGTTACATTGTAATTTCGTTGTGTGTGTATATACAGTGTATTTAGGCTGCTTTATATTGGGGGAAAATGACATTGTGATTATTTTTAGTTTTTCTGCAATATAAATTGAGACATGAATAGAATTACACCACATGACTTGAGTAAATCAATTTGGAAAGATTTTATGTTACATCGATTGGGATGATTTTGCAGGACAGATCATCTGCATAAATTTAACAGTGTTGACTGGTTTTCTGAATAGTCTAAGTATTCAGGGTAATCAATTACAGGAATTAATCAAATGTAAATAAATGACACTGCATACAGCCTTCATTGTATAGACATAAATACAATTAATATTTGTTAAAACTACAAATGTTAGGATTTCTAATACACAAATGGTTTCAATACACTTGAAATCTCACAGTCATAGGCCTTAAAAACAAACCAAACATGCAAATAATATTAATAATTTATTAATAATAATTCCTTACATTTATATAGCACTTATTGGACATTCAAAAGCACTTTGGACGTTATCTGGAGGGATTTTCGCATCCATCACCAGTGTGCAGCATCCACCATAACACAACAACAGCCATATTGCGCAAGACTACACACCACACACCAGCTGATTGGTGGAGAGGAGACAGATTGATGAAGCCAATTATGGGGATATGGAGGCCATAATTGAAAGAGGCCAGTGCGCAAATTTGGCCAGGGATTTTTAACAACCACAGACAGTCAGGATCTCAGTTTAACGTCGCATCCGAAAGACTGAGCTAACTGAGCAATATAAAGTCCCCTTCACTATACTGGAGCATTAGGACACACACAAACCGCAAGTTGAGCGCCACCTGCTGGTCTCACGAACACCACTTCTGGCAGCAACCTAGCTTACCCATGTGGTCTCCTGTCCAGGTACTGACGCAGCTCTTTAGTGGGATAAACTTCACAATGACTCCACAACGTTTCCTGATTTAATCCACCTCCAATTTCCAAATGGATTAATGAACTAAAACTGAACATAAACTTAACTGACATTACATATCCTGCGATTTGACTGCTATCGATTCTGAAACTAAATATTGGGCAGACCTAGTTTGTTTATAAATCGTATATGTGAATATATAAAAGCATCCCAGCATGCACAGGACATCAATATGACATCAGACTGTCAATTTGTACCTCTATATCGTGGGGAAATATATCAATGTATCAAATATACCAAATATCAATGTCTAATGATGTTACAGCATGATGTTGTGTCGACGTTACCACTATGGCATCTCTCAGACGTTTGGTTGCCATACTGACGAATAAATGTAAGTATTTGGCATCAATATGGCGTTGGTTTAAGATGTCGGCTCGACGTTGGATTTTGGTCATTTTCCAGCACAACCTAAAATCAACCAAATATCAACGTCATTTGATGCCATTATTAGATGTCAAAGTAACGTTGTCCTTAGATGCTGGCTAGACATTGAATTTTGGTCAGCTGATGTCACAACCTAAATCTAATGTAACAATGTCTTTTGATGTTGTGTGCCTGCTGGGATGTTTTTCAGTCACAATCTTGTTTCGAAATAGACCTTCAGACCAATTGTTGTAGTAGTAGTCGTACTAAGTAGTTGGTGACTTTTTTTCTTCACTTATTAGGAGCTCTAGGAATGTTTTGAGCGAATCTATTTTACAGTAAATTTTTTTAGGGTAACGTTATATTTCACAATAGTTATTTTAAAAGTATGCATTTCAGAAAATTAACAACAAAAAAAATTATATTAAACAAATACTTCAGAAATTACGGTTTGTTTTTGAGAAGTGTTTATTTTCAGAGTCAGGTTTGAGATTTTCATTCCCTATAAGTGTTAGCTTCTCACAATAAATTAAAATCAGACTTGTGATTTTATGATCTCAACTGATGTGTTGTTCTTACATAGAATTTAAATGTGTGTGTGTGTAACAGCAGCCTGTGTTTATATTTCGTATGGGGCAGGCACTAGGACCCAGCAGGAGGCCACTTGGGAGCAATTTGCACTCTCAAAAATACAAGAGCTGTCACTGGAATGGCACCTTTTCAAAAGGTACAAATGATAAAGAGTCCATTTTAATACTTCAAGGGTGCATATTAGTACCTAAAAAGAACAAACGTGTACCTCTTAATTTTTAAATACTAATATATATTTTTGAGGTACCAATATGGACCTATTTGAAAAGGTACCACCCCAGTGACAGCTCTCGTACATTTATTTCTAATAGTGTAGTTAAAAAGGAAGGATTGATAAAAGTATATACTGAATTTCTGCATTATTGTATAATTTCAGCTAAATGGATGATCATCAAATCCTGAAATGAAAGGTGCTGGATGTGTCCTGCTCTGTTCAGATCAGCTAGGAGATGTTGGTCTGTAGAGAGAATCTGGGAAAAACCCAAGCAGAACTGCAGGTCATTGTGTACTCTCTCACTGTGTTAACTGGATGGTTTTTCTTTACTCTAGTTTTTTTCCATCTCCAAGCAGCATTTGAAACCATCATGGCAAGATGATGCATAATTTAGACTGCACAGAACTAACTTATAGGATTGGGTGGCTGAAGGGAGCCAGCCGAGTGCCTAAAAACCAATTTCTCCATTCTGTTTGGTGCTGGGTTTTTCAATTCCATTTCTAAGCCACTAGAGTGTCCAAACCCACACCAGTTGAGTCAACAGTAGCCATTTCCATCCATGTGTTTTTATTCTTATTTTAGGACATCAAAGGGGGGGGGGGGAAGCTAAATCAAATAGCAAAAAAAAAATCCATATAAAATAAATTGGCACTTAAAAACATATGTATATTTATAAGTTTTTTTTTTTAAAGGAATCAATATGCCCTTGATCAGTTGACATGAGGCAATTGTACTGTACAAAGAGTTTTTACTCAACTCAGGGATGGGCAGTTTTTATGAAACATGCATTTCAAATACATATTTTAAATACAAAATATCTTTTCATTTGTATTTGATAGGGTTAATGAAAATGGGTTAATATTTTGTATCAAAATACTTTAGTAGCTTGTATTTTTGGATTACTTAAAATACTTTGTAAAAAGTCTACATGATGACATCATAAAATGCAGCCTCTGATTATTTCAGCTATTTGCCTAGGCTTGAGATCAGACCAGAAAATTTGTTACGGTGGTCATCATTTCTTGGAGTATATGGATGGAAAAAAAAAACAAAAAAAAAAAAACTGACAAATGGCATGGGTACGTTTGAGAGCAAGTCAACAACCATTGAAAACATCATGCTGCACAATAATAAGACCAGTCATGACTGTAGTGCACAATTCGGCATCAGCGTCTTTGCTTAAGAAATTAGTTGGAATAAAAATATCAGTCCTTAAGAACAGGATGAGGAGTCTTCAGCACATACAATAATCATTCTCAGTCTCAAAAAAATGTGGAAACGCAGAGAACTTTAGGATTATAAAAAAAAAAAAACACCTAAAGATTGTGTACTTGTGTTCACTAAGGGGGTAAACTGATACTCCTCCAGTTAAAGAGGTTTAAACAGTTTAAAAAAAAAAAAAAAATTCAGGAGAATGAGTATATTGCACAAATTATAGTAGTTCTGGATGTATTGGAAGTATATACACCAAAAAAAATAGACAAACAACATAAAAATAAGTCATATAGTGGCGATACCTATACTTTATTGGCTGTTTTAAATGCCAGTAGTTGGCCTGCAGTTGCTCTTTATACTGTAGTTAATGAAGAGGAAAATGTCTGTCTAAAGATGTCCAAGTGGCACAATACAGTATATGAGTTTTAATAATACTCAAGCCTATACAGTCAAAAACTCCAGACTCTGATGATTTTTTTAGGGATATCATGTTTGAAGTTGTGCATTGAAGAGAACTCTTGCAAAAAACATAATATATGGAAATGACTAAAAGTTGAGATTTTAGTAGTTTTTAGCAATCATGTTGTTTTTACATTAAGTATTGAAGATTTCAAAAAAAATAAATAAATAAATTATGTGAACAAAAAAAAAAAATAAAGTGACCTCTTCATATATATTACTCTTTTAAATAAGATGTAGAATATAAGAAGGGATGGAAACAATCAACAGATATAGAACTATGTTCCAACTCATCTACATGTTTACAGTGATCATCTTCAAGACAGGTCTTTTTGTATAAAATTTGTACCAAATTTATACTAAACTGAAAGAGAAACAAAAGTTTATGAATAGCTACTCATGTACAGGAGTAGAGGTAATTAAGTTGGCAGAGAAGCTGACTTAAACTTGCTCAAAGAAATGCTGTTGCTGTCAAACATTGTTTACTTCAAGTCAGTTTAATGGTGAAGTGAAGTGCCAATTGATGGAAGGTTTGCGAAGAAATGTCATGCTCCCTTGTAAAAATAAATATTGCTGCAAATACTGCATTTTAGTTTGATACATTTATGGCTGCTGTATTAATGTAGTTTGATACTCGTAAAATTGATCTACTTGGTATTTTATTTTAAAATGTATTTCAATGTATTTTTGCCCATCCCTGACTCAACTTCACTGACAAATTTAAAAAAATAATAATCTTATATTGAAGCCAAATAATGTGAAACTTAATTTAATAATGTGCACTTAATTTCACAAGTATCTAAACTTCACCTATACACTGATTCACAGATAGTAAAGAACAATGGTACATAATAGGAATCTGTGCAGAAACTAAACGAGAAAGATGTTCTGACGACAACAAGATGCAGGGTAGTGCCAAGTTAATGGAAAAACACAGTCTGTCAGTCAGTCAGTCAATCACTTTTGGACTACTTAGACTGCCCCAGTAAGTGATGACTTTGTCTTCTTGACTAGAACACATGGGATGGAAATGTTCCCTTTTAAAAGAAAGAAAAGAAAAAAAAAAAACGCAATGTTCTAATTTGTTCTTTTCTGAACATTAAGCTAAACTTTAGTCACCTAACAATAAAAATTCAATTTAAATAATTTTTACACTGTAAAATTGGTTGAACCCTTTAGCACATAGGTCTCAAACTCAATTACTGAAGGGATGCAGCTCTGCACAGTTTTGCTACAACCCTAATCAAAGACACCTTCTCCAACTAGGCGTTCAAGACTTCTAGACACTACTAGATCAGCAGTGTTTGATTAGGGTTGGAGAAAAACTGTGCAGAGCTGCGTCCCTCCAGGAATTGAGTTTGAGACCCATGCTTTAGCAGGGGAGAAACACCATATAGTAACTTCATTGACAATAGCTGGTTTAATGCTTATCAAACTGCGTTAATGCTCTTTTAAGCATCACACGAGAGACAAGTGATTAAAAGGCCAAAATTTAAATATAAATCTCTCATGTGGTAATATTGCTAAAAGTTTACACTTGTATGAGGTAATTTAGTAGGTTAATGCGAACAAGAGATGGAAAGGCATTTGCAGAATAAATTCTGACAAAGCGAACATTACAACCACTTAACTAGTCAGCTGTCTGCATTGTGCTTGCCTTGTTTACTGTTGGTTACTAGGTTACCAATACTACACTCAGCCACTCTAACAACTTGATTGAATTGCAGTTTAATCAGATTGACACAGATTTTTTTTTTTTAAAAACGAGTATAGAGTATAAGATCCTACAAAGACAAAACTATCTGCCTTAACTTGGAAAAATAAAGAATAAAAATCAGCTGCATAAACACTGTACAAAGTAGTTGTTTATTTTGCGTTCATTGTTTTAGTAAGCTTGATGGTTTTCCACAAGTCTCAGCAGTTTTAAATTACAAGCTCAAGCTCCAGGAAAAATCCACATCTTGTAGGAATTAAAAAGACACTGAATCTTTTACTGAGTTAATTGGAAACTCCAGTCTTGAAAAATACATCTTCTCCCATTCTAAAATGCAAAACAAATAATAATAAATTATATATGTATGGAATCATAGATGTTCAACAAGCACTTAAAATTTGTTTACACAACACAGCCTACCTGGTACTTCCCCAGGCACTTGCCAAATTGTCTGCAACACTGCGCAACATCCAGAAGGTTTTCAGCACTTGTGCCCCGTCATCTAAAATAAAGCACTGACCAACCCAAGCAGAGCATGAACCTGCAGATAAAAGCACACATGTAGCATTGTGTTTAATTAAAATTACACATTTGCAATTGTACCATGGTAACCACAGTTTCTAAAAAAAATTATCATAGTTGCCAGCAGGAGGAATTGGTCGCTGCCTTAAATCCTGCTGGTAAATGGAGCAGATCATTATGCTGTCAAAAAGCTTTTCCAATTGATGTCCATTTAAAAGTAACTACATATTAACAAAACAGCAAGCAAGGTAGTTTGGCAGCGCGGTTAGCCGGATAAAATGCTCTAACATGAGTGATGACAGTAAAAAAAAAATGAATTGATGGATTTAAAGTGCTACATTTTATTATTTTTCAGATACCATTAGTCTTGATCACCAGCTGACATGATTTCGTATCTGTGACTTTGCAAATTATTATTTTTATAATTTTTTTTAAGTTGTTAAAGGTAAATCAAAAACAAAGTACAAGCATTACTTCTCCAATTATATATATTTCAATTTTATGGGCTTTGTACTAGCATCGGTGGTTGAATTAAAATACTCACATTTACCTGAAACCACAACCACATTATTGGTTTATATTTGCATTAGGGCTGCACAATATTGGAAAAAACTACACATTGCGATATTTTTTATTCTGCGATATATATTGCGTTATGAATACAATTTCACTAGACTAAATAAGATTTTTTAAAGTAAATAATTTAATGTTACAATTAAAGTATTTTAAGCAAATAAATTTATCAAGTTACTTACTGTAGACGTTCAATATAACCAGAAAATTATTGACCACATAAATATTTGAACACCAATTTGGCATAATATATTAAAATGAATTCTGAAACATTAAAAAACAAAACAAAAAAAAAATTCAATTTACTAGAACTTTGTATACGTTAAGCTGCTGTTACACAATCTACATTGTAAAAAGCACTATAGAAATACAGATGAATTGGAAAGTTTAAAATCGATTTATTACTGCTATCATTGTGATTGTTTAGCCTATTTACAAAGAAATTAAATACTGGTTCACTAAACCATGTGATGATATAGTCTTGAAAATATAATATTGACAACAAAAAAAAGAAAAAAAAAGAGAGTTGCAATTTAGACAATATCATACGTGTTACTAGAGTTGAAAAACTTCTGTAGGGGAGTGCATAAAATATAACAAACAATCTACAAGCATAGAGAAATTCAATAAAGAAAAATGTGCAAATCAAATAAACAGCATTTTATAATTTTCCGAAGAGTTGAAATGTGTTCAGGTATATAGTAACTGAATAATCAAAATGTAAAATACTGTATAGCCTTAGTTTTTTTTTTTTTAAACAATTCAAAATTAATTGTTGTTAATTTGTAAGTGTTACAAACGGTACATTTTCTTATGCCTGAATGCTTGTAAACCCTTACACAGTCACAAGCCTCAAAAAACACTTCCGAAATGATTAGTTATAACCCAGACTCAACATTGCGTATACCCACGATGTGACCATAAAATGAACACTTTGCGATATTGATGCTGAGACACACTCAGCACATTTTGCAGTCCTAATTTGCATGCATATTTGTGCTCTAAAGAATCGTAACAGATAACAAATAACAGATGTGTTGTTTGAAATAGGTTGCAAATGTTTTAGAATACACGGTGTATTTGGATTTTAATAAAGTCGATTTTTCCTATGCTCATCATTTATCTGCACCAAATGCAGTGATATTGTGAAATGCTACTACAATTTTAAAATGCTGTTTAATGTATTTTTACATATTTTTGTGATAAGTTATGGCAAAGAAAAAACTTCATTCCTTCAATTTCACGTGACTCTTCAGAAACCATTCGAATGTGGTAACATTTGGTGTAAAATAGCATTTATATTTAATGTTGAACACCGTTGTGCTGCTTGGTAATAATAAAAAAAACGGTTTAAATTAAAATATATCTTATAAATATGTAAATATGTAAAAATAACTCAAATGTTAAAGTAATTTAAGCAAATAAATGTATCAAGTTCCATAAGCTAAGTTCAATATAACCAGAACAATCAACTACATAAGTATTAAAGCACCAATTTAACAAAATTTATTAAAATTAATTCTGAAACAATAGAACAATCAAAAACAAACTTACTAGAATCTACAAGTCAACTTACTAGAATCTACATTGTAAAAAGCACTATAGAAATAAAGATGAATTGGGGAAAAAAAAAAGTTTAAAACAGTTTACTAATGCCATCTTTTTGGATATTTTATTGCAAAGGAATTAAATACTGGGTCACTTAACTATTCGTTTAAAGAAACGAGAATGTGATGATAGTCTTGAACATAATACGCACAAAAATTGATTAGTGTTGGGACAATATGACCAAATTAAGTTAACGTAGCCTACTAGTTCTTACAAACTTATATGAATAAACAAATCAATTAAGTTATCTCCAATAAAACCTTATTGTGTTGAACAAACAGCAAATGTATTTTTTCAGTGTAGCCGACGTATTAACGTAACTTTATTTTCAGCACGTTTGAGGCATTATGAAGTTTCAGTAACAAAGCACGTCGCCGATTAAGAGTATAGTTTACCTTTCTCCCATAGCACGGAGAAAGAGAAGGTAGGTTGAGTCCCGTCACTGACCATCCCGATGATGCGGCCGGAGCGGTGATGACCTGCGGCTCCACGCGTGGTCTCAACAGCGGTCTGGTACACACCTCTGACCTCCGAGCCTTCAGCCTTCACCCGCAGCGTGGAGCCCAGCTCGTTGCGCCAAACACCGGTAACATTACAGTAGCTCACCTGTGGGCATTAACATACGTAAAGTGCAGAAATATCACTTTCAAAAAACGTTTATTATTCATATAAAAACGTCAAATAGGCCTACCTGCGCATTCGGCGTTGAGGACTCGTTTGCGGACGCGGTTTTGGAGGTCAACAAAGTCCAGAAAACCAAATGCCATATTAACGAACTCATCTTGGTCAAATACCGTGACATTGTGGGGGATATTTCACACTTTTGCCTGCCTGCGGTGGACTGGAGTTAATTAATTTGCATATGGAGGTAATTATGTCATTGGTAGCTGTTAAATTAGGCTTTTAGTTTTTCCCTGGTTGGAAATTAGTAATTAGAGCGACCAGAGGGAGGCAGTGTTGAATCAAGAGATGAAATTAAAAATAATTTACATTTATTTGAGATTATGTACTATCTCATAGTTAAACGGGTCTAGATGTCATACATTTTACTTCAAAAAATGTTCATTTTTAAAGAAATTTTCTATTTGCTCACAGCAAGTTTACTCACACCTATTAAGTATACACAGTTTCCACTTTTATTGCCCTGTAGATAACTGGACCACGGTTTATAATTTTGTAATCAGTTAAAATATATGCATTTATATGTCTATGCTCTAAAGTGTGTTTAAAATAACAGATGTAATGTTTGAAATGGGTTGCAAACGTTTTAGAATACACACACTGTATATTGTTAGTCATCATATATTTTTACATATTTGTGGCGACACAGTGGCGCAGTAGGTAGTGCTGTCGCCTCACTGCAAGAAGGTTGCTGGTTTGAGCCTCGGCTGGGTCAGTTGGCGTTTCTGTGTGGAGTTTGCATGTTCTCCCTGCGTTCGCGTGGGTTTCCTCCGGGTGCTCCGGTTTACCCAACAGTCCAAAGACATGCGGTACAGGTGAATTGGGTAGGCTAAATTGTCTGTAGTGTATGAGTGCAAGTAAGTGTGTATGGATGTTTCCCAGTAATGGGTTGCAGCTGGAAGGGCATCCACTGCATAGAACAAATGCTGGATAAGTTGGCGGTTCATTCCGCTGTGGTGACCCCAGATTAATAAAGGGACTAAGCCAAAAAGAAAATGAATGAATGAATATTTATTTGTGATAATTCTATATGATGGCAAAGGAGAAATTTCAGCATCATTCCTTCAGTTTCATGTGACTTCAGAAACCATTTGAATGTGGTAACATTTGGTGTAAAATTGCTTTTTTTATTTAATGTTGAACACAATTGTGCTGCTTGGTGATAAAATAAACAGTTTGAATTAAAATATATTGCGCTGCTGGATAATATAATATAATACGGTTTATAATTTTGTGATCAGTTAAAATACAAATTTTTAACCCTCCTGTCATGTTCCTATCCTGCCCCTTAGTTTAGTGTTTACTTCTCTTAAAAAAGCAAAAAAAAACATTCTTTAGCTGTGAACAATGTCTCAAAGTAGTATTTAACGTGAATTTAAAGAATTAGATATAAAATAGCTTCAGTGAAAATACAAATATGCACTCAAATGAACAATAGATGACAGAAAGCAAAATACTTTGTTTCATTACCAATAGACAGCTCACTAAAATAACTTTCACAGGGTCTGAGCAAAGAAATTGAAATTTGAATCAATCTGAATGATTTATCAACCAGCAAAGCACAAACAAAATGATATCCTTTCCTGTGTACGGAGTGCTCGCATTTTCATTCAGTCCTTCAATTGGACTATATTAGTGTACTAATGTAGGGAACAGTGACCGAGGGTTAAGACGGTGAGTATGGACACAACTAGAACTAATATATTTTGGTCATTTTTGAGTGAGATGCTAACGGTCTAATCCAATAAAATAATTGATGCTAAGCTAAGCTAAAAGTGCTCCTGCTAGACCCTGAGATTGGCTGAAAGAAAGAAAGAATTATGGTGTTATTTATCATTTCTAATGGTGGTCACTTTTGACCGGGAACACCACAGGTGTACAAGGTTGATTAAAAACTCAAAATTAAATGAAAAAGGAAGTGGCATAGCACAAAATGTGTGACCCCCCCCACAAGGATTATTGATAGGGGCCCCAGCTGAAGGGGAGGGAGGTAGAACTGCTCGTAAAATCAAGTAGGAGGGTGGTGGGTGGGGGGGCGATGGCGATCGCAAACTGAAGGGGGGTGAGTCCTCGTACAACCGAATAGTTAGGGGTTGGGGGGGGGGGGGGGGGGGGGGGTTGGGGGGCTCATCACGCGGGGCCCGTCTGCTACGCCACTGGAAAGAGTGCATGGTGTGGAGGATATCGTAAGGCCTTGAGGAAATCAAATGTAAAGCCCAATATCCCGAACATTAAATATATCATGGTCTCCACAGAAATAAGCTGATTTTTGCAACATTAATAATATGATGAAATATTAAAATGACTCCTTATATGCTGATTTCTTCCCAGCTAATTATCAAATGCAAAACATTTATGAACAAACAAAGCAATTAATGAAGCAGCATTTCAAAAGCAAAACTGCAGGTGACATGCGATGAGAACGAATGCTCCCAAAACTCTGAAGTAATTATCATCCAGTGCCATTGACCTTTTCAATTCGCAGTACATCTGATATTTAATGCGAGCATGCCTCGGTTGATTTTAAAGTATATGCTTCAGCCGTATGAGAAAATCTTCCTCTTATGACTCAGCAAGTAAACAGTGTGCGAAATGACAGGTTACTGGAGGCTGCTGCGCGGCCCTGTGTGCCATTAATGGTTTTTCACTCAACAGCTGCAGAGAGGAAGCAACACTTATGTGGCATTTCAGAGAGCATTATGTTATGTGCTCATTATATTCGTTCAGAGACACTAAAGGTTTTCTTTCATTTGTTTTTTTGCTTCTTTCCACTTTCAGGGAACATGCTGCTACAAATTTGCATCGGTTTGAATGGAAGAAACAGCAGTGGTCGTCTGGTACGTTTGGTTTATTTTTATACTACATGGCTGTTAAATGCTCCATTTTGATTGGTTGAGAGTTGTGCAATTATTTTCAAGTAAATGTTAAGAGAAAGTAGTTCCGGTCAGGCATTATTGTTTCATATTATTACGCCTGTTTCATATCATTACGCCTACGCTGATTTTGGTTTTATCAAAATTCATTATAAAGCCTATATCACCAAAGGGTTCAAAATCCACCAAGCAAATATTATGACAGATTATTGAATAAAACTTATTTATATTTCCACCCTTTTCCACAATTTTTTTCCACCATTTTATCCGTAAAGGGCACAAATTTGGCCCTTTTTCAAGATTTAAGATAAGTCTTTTGTGTCTCCAGAATCTGTCTGAAGTTTCAGCTCAAAACACCCATCAGATTATTTATTATAGCTTTTAGATTATTGCAATTTTCTGCTCTGAACAATATGTAGCTGTTTTTGTTGCCTGTGCCTTTAATGCTTAATAAAACATTGGAGAAACTGTAAAACACTAAATGTCCTCTTTATATCCAGGAATCTTTAGTAACTATTAATTCTGAAACTCTGGACAAAAGTATTTCATTATTATTTTCATCAAATTGCTGTTTTTGTGTTTGATAATGTTTGTTCAGATAATCCAATTGTCAGCCAAACCTCTTTGAAATAAAATAGTTCATATAAAAATGTGCAGGGATGCTCAGATAGGCTAGTCCACAGGACTGCAAGTGCTTATGAAGTGTGACAATTGGGATAGGGCTTTTTGTCTTGTCTACTTGCATGACACATTTCTGTGTTTAAGTGTTTAAGTGTTTAAGTGGATGTGAACACTCTGAATGTGCAAAGAACTTTTGCTGAAAAAAATTCTCTTCCTGAATGAGATAATTGATTAGAAACATTTAAAAGTACAGTGTATAATTTTTTCTACTAAAGGACATATGCACAACAAACGAAGATAGTTTGATGAAGCTGTGACTGAGTTTGAAATCAGGGGAGTTGTCGTCTTCATTAACGGACTCTTGTTTTTGGTGTTTTCCTGATTGCTATAAAACCAATCTAGAAATTAAGGATAAAAGGCAATAGCTTAGTGATACAAGGTATGGTCCAAATATGAATTTTCATTAATGTCAAAGGTCTGGAAAAAAATTGGTTAAATAAACTTGATTTGAATAAACATGCACACAACTTAACTGTCATCAATTTTTATGAAGGTAGGTCAAAATTAATAAGGTGCAAAATATACAAGAGTAGTGTGAGAAATTGCTCACTGTTATGTTTATCAGAGTTATAGAACAGGGGTTACGAAGTTTGTTTTCGGGGTTATCAATAGATGCTGCCCCCTGCAAAATGCCATCCTGGGGATCGTCCATGCCTAAATCCACCACTAGCTCTTTGGCAACTTTTTTTCACCCATTCAAATGCTCACTGCAGTAATATTTGTCGCTCGATTATACACTAAAAGAAACTAATTTTTGGTGTAATCAAATCTAATCAATTTACTCTCATGATTTATGTTAAGTATCGATGATAACTAGACATTTTAAGTAAATATATAATATCTACACATTTACATAAATGTATGAGTGAAAAGAGCTAAATAATAATTTACTTGTACTATTGAAATATTTTCTAATAATTGCAAACCTAGTAATATTTAGTACATTTAAAAATGGATATGCCGCAATAGATATGTAGTTCCCAGCAAGCTTTGCAAGAGATTGAAATAAGTAAAGAGTATTTTAAAAATAAAAGCAATCTTAGGTGTTTAAATTCATAGAAAGAGTTGTTACAGTTTAATCTTCATTAGTTTGAAGATTAAGAGGTGTTTTGAGTATACTTTTTGTTGTTGTTGTTGTTGTTGTTGTTTTAAGGTGACCACCTTGCAGAGAAGTAGCACTCGTGCTTAGTGTCTTGGCATTTCTATTATCAGCATTAATGTTTGACACTTCACTAAAAGAGCCATTGCTGTGCTAACACTACCTCTGGAATCAGTAAGCATTTTTTAAGTAAATTTGCTCTTGGGTTCAATTAGCATAAAATAAAGTGAAATAACACATCTCAAATGGAAATGTGTGTCTTAATTAAACCAATTTACACCAAATGTACTCATTTGTAACTAATAAGATTTATTTAAATCGATAAAAGCAATGTTTCTTCTGCTAAAACATGAACTTGGTTCATTGAATTCAATATAGACTCTAAACTGAAGACAATCAATTAACTTTTAGCTAATTAATTTAGGAGTGTTAGGTTAAACATTAAGTACATTTTACATGATACTGACAAGTTAATTGTAATTTTGTGTTACAAAAAAATAAAATTTACTTGAAATTTGTTTGTGCAAATTGTTACGAGGACTTTTTTAAGTAAATCTTAAGAGTTATTTTTTTCAGTGTAGCAATCATATACACTGACCTGACGCCCTGACAACAGCAGCATGTAGGAAAACTATCACCTTTAATTATCGACATTTCAGACAAACAGCAAGAATATATTAAAAAACTAACTAGATTATATGATTAACACACATTTTTCACAGAAGTATATACATATTTTTAATTCCTTACAAACAATTAGTGCTCTTAAAATATGAAATGGAGGTGGTCCCGGATTAAATTCTCTCCAGACTTTGAGAAGCCCTGATTTACAACATTACCTTTAACCCACAGATTCTTTAAATCACAAAAGTAGTTCAGGCACAGCTAAAGTAGTCCCACAATAATGTTCATAATATCACTACGCTGAATGATTTTAGTCATGGGGTATTGAATTCTTGATTCTGATTGGCTGATAAACATCCTAAGGGAGAGTTATTTTCAGCGAACCGCAGACAGGTCTTGACCAAATTACTCTTCAATATCCGTTCTTACAGTGGCCAGTTGTCAATTATTCCTTGAAATAAAACATGTCTTGAGTGTTACAGTTTTTCATGATTGCTAACACACTAAAATTAAACTTTTCCCACATTTAGCAAAACCGTACACTCAAGGAGCATAACACAAGGCTAGATCTGCACAACTGTAAGCACATTGTCAGCTTCACCCTTTTTGCAAAACATTACACACAGTGATATGCAAATCACTAAACACACTTGGATGCTTTTGAAAAACTTTTTCATAATGGAAATTCCTTGCAATTTCAAAGCAAAGGCCTTCAAATGAATACACACATGAACCATTGGTTAAAACACAGCCATCAGGTGTGCACACACACTGCTGCAAAACTGTAGACACACCAATCAACCACAATAAAAAAGCAATAGGTATAAACTATAAGTCTTCAATAAACATGTTTACAGTAGTATAGCTATAAATAGAGTCTTCAATAAATATGTTTTACAGGAGCTATAAATATTAATCTCCAATAAATAAGACAATGTAGCAGTATGGAAGAGGAAGCACGAAAGTGAGGAAGATTGGTAAAGCAGGAGACAGGGGATGGAATTTTTTTACATTGAAATGTTTACATCACCAGAAAGCTGAATAAGTACACTTTACATTGTTGTATGGTGTTGTTATGATAGGGCAATATTAAGCTACAAGTCTATCAATGTTTGGTGAATACAGTATGTTCATGTACTTTATAGCAATACCTCTGAAACCCTGATTATATCAGTATTAGTCAGTTAAAAATGATACAAGTTTTTAAATTGATTACAGCAGTGTGTAATTGAAGCAAACAGATTTCTATTCAATGAGAGGTGTGTGTTTTGTACAGTGTTAAAATTGTGTTTTGTTATAGTGTTGTAAAGTTTTGGATGAAGTGTTTTAAATTTCTGATGTGTTCTGCTGTTTGTGTGTGTGGATGTGTAAAGTGTGTGTAGTGTTTTGACAAAATGAGCCTTAATTTCAAAACTGTGCTAAAGCAATCAGAAAAAACTGTCACTTAAGTGTGGTATCAAAAGTGGTAACACTGTTATAGGTGCAATAATTAATGGCAATAGTTAACAAGTGAAACACACAAAGTTAGAAACACTGTCACAATGAGAAGCATGTGATGTTGACATAAAAATAGCTGCTCTATCGTTCATTTAAATATGTACATGTTTTTGAGCTTCTAGTGGGCAGAAGATTGATGTGTAAATATTAATAGAAGTTGCAGCTTGTGTCTGGAATGGCCTGATTTTTTTATTCCTCTACTTTTGGCAGAGCAGGTGTGTGTGTGTGTGTGTGTGTGTGTGTGTGCATGCGTGTTTGTGTGTGTGTGAGTGTGTGTGTGTGTGTACCTCTGCGTTCTGTCTTTCTTCACTGAAAGGATTATTGTGTCACTTGGGTGATGGTTGCATCAGTAATCCCTGTCCCATCGGACATCATTGCTGGTTTAACAACAAAAATCAAAATACACAGCAAAAAAAAAAAAAATCCATCCATCCATTCTCCACTGCTGATCCTCTGTTGGGTCACAGGACAGTAAAAATGCCTGTTGGAGAGTAAGAAATAAAATAATATAGTCAAGTCTGAAACAGGTGAAAAGCAAAGTTGGAAAACAAAGTTTAATATTTAATGTGGCTATTTTTATTCAGATAATGCTGGTTGTTTAAAATAATAAATATTATATTTTATTAGTATTAATTCAGATGAAAAATAGACAATATATTTAAAAAATGCAAAAGATTCTTCATTCTGCTTAGATATGTACTTTATTTCTAAAAGATTTTACTAGTTTAAATAGAAAATAATAAAAAAAGAAATCTAAAGAATATTCACTCTCTTTAGAAATGTACTTCAGTAGAGCAAACAACTTTAAAAGGAGTAACAGAATTAAAAACATATTATTATTATTATTATTATTATTATTATTATTATTATTATTATTATTATTATTATTATTATTATTACTACGGTGGCTTGAGAAAGCCAACATACTGTTATACTACATAAACTCATTATTCTTCCATCTTTGTCTTCGTCTTCTTCTTCTTCTTCTTCTTAGACTATTTTTAGAACGCATCTCCTAGACCGTTCATACTACCTCCACCAAACTAACACTAAACCTCTAAACTATACTGAATTAAGTTGCTATATCTTTTCCAACAGATCCAACTTAAGGTTTTCCGAAAACTGACCCGGAAAATTCGGAAAAGTCCCAACCGTAGACCAAACTTTGTTACCCCATAACTTTGTGCCAGTCTGTCATACAGACTTAAAGTTTGGGCTCATTTAACCAATCTGCCAGTCACCGATGACCTTTTAACTTACTAGCCACACCCTAGCAACCACTTACATCACCCTAGCAACTGTCCAATAGACTTCCATTGTAAAAAAAAAACTGCCATTGACTTTACATTGGACATAAAAACATACCAATCCATACTAACAATATACTAATCTATACTAGAAACATACTAACATACTAATAATACTAGTAACATGCTGATTCATACTATAAACATACTAGCACCATGCTAATTCATACTAAATTCATGCTAACACATACTAGAAACATGCTAATTCATACTAGAACCATGCTAATAACGTGTTAATTTATGCTAGAAACATGCTAATTTATACTAGAACCATGCTAATTTATGTCATCAACTGTCTTGCAACTACTTAGAACACTAAAATAGCCTAACAACTGCTTAGCAACCGACTAGCAACACCTTTGCAACTGCCTACACTGTAAAACCCAAAAGGTGAAAGTAACTCAAACCGTTTGAGGAAACTGATTGCAACAAACCAAAGTTCAAAAACTAATCCTAATGAGTTCTGTGAGCTTAATACATTTGAGTAAAAGAAGCAATTTAAGTCCAATAAAACCCAATAATCAGAACACCCTAGCAACCGCCTAGCAAGACATCAGCAATCACCTAGCAACGCCTTAGCAACCACTCAGAACACCCTTGCAACACCTTAGCAACTACCTAGAACACCTTAGCACTTGCCTAGCAATACCTTAGCAACCACCTAGCAACGCCTTAGCAACCACCTACAAACACCTTAGCAACGACCTTGCGAGAAACATGCCAATCCATTCTAGAAGCATGCTAACATACAGTTGAAGTCAGAATTATTAGCCCCCCCTAAATTATTCACCCCCTGTTTATTTTTTCCCCCAATTTCTGTTTAATGGAGAGAAGATTTATTCAACACATTTCTAAACATAATAGTTTTAATAACTCATTTCTAAAAACGGATTTATTTTATCTTTGCCATGATGACAGTTAATAATATTTCACTAGATATTTTTCAAGACACTTCTATACAGCTTAAAGTGACATTTAAAGGCTTACCTGGGTTAATTAGGTTATCTAAGCAGGTTAGGGTAATTAGGCAAGATATTGTATAATGATGAATTGTTCAGTAGACTATCGAAAAAAAATATAGCTTAAAGAGGCTAATAATTTTGACCTTAAAATGGCTTTTATAAATTAAAAACTTTTAGTCTATAGCTGAAATAAAACAAATAAGTCTTTCTCCAGGGCATACTGTGAAAATGTCCTTGCTCTGTTAAACATAATTTAGGAAATATAAAAAAAAAAAATAATAAAAAAATTCAAAGAGGGGCTAATAATTCTGACTTCAACTTGATATGTAGTTATCCATTTATGCCAACTGTTTCAAACTTTTTCAACTTTGAAACTACTTCAAACTTTCAGGCTAGGCTTTTTCAATCCACCATAAAGTTTGTCTACGAACTTGACTTTTCTAGTTATTATTATTATTATTATTATTATTATTATTATTATTATTATTATTATTATTATTATTATTATTATTATTATTATTATTATTATTATTATTATTATTATTATTATTATTATTATTATTATTATTTGAATACAGCTAGAGCTATTTAATGAAACATTCCATGTAATGTTTTTGTTGTTTAGTAATTCTGCAGAAAATATATCAGATGTTGATATTCGTTTTAAGACAACACAGTACCAATGTTTTAACTTCAGTTCAATATTTGGTAGAATGACGTTGATTTTCAATCACAACAAATGAAAACAGTTGTTTTACCGACCCTACAACTGCATATAAGTTTTGCAACAACAAAAAAAATGTATACAGAAAAGTTTCTTAGTTGAACTCCGTCAAATCCAGATGTGTGTGGGAAGCTGACAGCACTGAATCTACCACTGATGGGATTAGAGCTATTTTGACAAGATTGCCTGTTATAAATCACTCTTTCTAGCTGTGTGCCACTCATTCAGCTAAAATAGTGGAAAAAAGGGTGGTTTCTTTCTTGTAAATGTCCCCTCATAACCTTCCTCATCTCATCTCACCCACACTCATATCCAGCATCTGCTGAATGAAGTCTCTTCTCTGACAGACAGCCCTGTTTCTCCTGATCGCATCTATAATACCTGCAACATTTACAAACTGATTACAGTTATAAATGGACTCTGTTTCTCTGCGGTTTAAAGGGATGCCAATATCTAAATGATGACTGATTGATTAATTGTTGATATCCATTAATTATTAAGTGTCAATATCAATTATTTGCATACTTTTGGATTGTTTAGATATGGGCAAAACATAGAGGCATGGAGAAAATAATTAATTAAAAACTCTCCAAACTAGAGAAAACAGAACGGGATACTGGTTTACTGTCTAGAGTTGTGTTTTGTTTTGTTAGTCGTGGACAGGATCTTTAGATCATTGTTTATCTGGGGTCCGTTCTTCGTACATAGATTAATCAGTTAGCTGGATTTGGTGATTGACAATTTGACACGATCCAGGATCGTTTCGTTCGTCAAAACTGATCCGAGAGTTGTTGTCATTGCAACAGTTCTGGTAGCTCAAACCTGCTCGGGGGCAGGCTTATATCATATAAACAGGATTAGATTGGGTCAGTTTAAGCCAAGGTAATACTGAAAGCATGTAGCGAATGCTGATAATTTCTTACAGTAGTAGGCCTAGTAAAATACATTTGGGGAAATAGTAAATATGTATTTTTAAACTATATATATATACATAAAATATATATATATATATATAATATATATAACTATATATATATATACATAAAATAAAAATATATATTTTATATATAATATATATTTTTATAAAATATATATTTTAATCAAACTTATGCAATCTACACTCTGAAATAAAAGTACAAAGACTGCCACCTGGTGGTTCAAAGAGAAGATTTATTGATATGAACTTTTTAGATCGCTTTATTTACAATTTGTGTATGATAATAGACATGCACAATATGTGACTGTTAAAAAAGCAATAATACATTTATGCAGTCATAAACATGTTTTGACAGTTAATATGACAGTGATTTGATGCTTCACAAAAGTTCCAGACACCTTTACCAATATCAAAATGCTTTTGTAAACATCCAGTTATTCTTTACACCGATTAAGAAACAGGCTACTATACTACTATGGCTACTATAATAATGAAAATCCGCTCTAAATGTAAAACTAAATAAAATGCTAAATACTCTCGACACATGGTAAAGCATGCAGCCCACAACAAAGGTGGAAAGTTATTGCGTATCATATTTAACAAACCGTTTACTACGAACTTTATGTAATTTAGCTCACATGGATAATTGAATATTAATCAGATGATGTCATTACGCTGCTGTGCCGTCAGTCAATCGTTGCATTGCTGATCATGATTTCGAGGATCGATAGATCTGTCTCTCACAGCACACACAGAGATCTCAGATCAGTTTATCCAGACATTTTAATCTGGTTCACGAACTTGTTTGAAGAACCAAATTAGCCAGAGATCAGTTATCATGATTAAAAGATCCAGGATCTTTCAAATTATCTTAGATCACTTAAGCGAGCCGAGGTACGAAGAACGGACCCCTGGAATGGATTAGCATAACAGCTAACCCTTGTTAGCTCATGTACATTTTATCAAAGATGAAGTGGGCTAATAAATGACCTAAGCCATAACAAAACGCGTTCACATTCTCCATATTTTCCTTAAAGGGACAGTACAGCCAAAATTTAAATTCTGTCATTATTTACTCATCTTCCACTTGTTCCATACCTGTTTGAGAACACAAAAGAATATATTCTGAACAATTTTGGAGAAAACAGCTATTGATGTGCATAGTATATTTTGTTCCTTGTGTTGCATAGAAAAAAATAAAATAAAACTAAAGGTCTGGGCAAATTACAGAACTTTTATTTTGGGTAAACTATCACTATAACAAAATCCTCTGTATCTGAGAAGGTGAAACGTTGTTTATTTAAGTATGTTCTGATTTGCATTTATTTTTTGTGCAAAAATCATAAGTGCAAATTTTTGGGCAAAACATTGGATGAAATCAAGGGTTTTATACATAGGGGATTTAGAAATACTTCAAACAAGTATATGCTATGTTAACTATGTTTTATGTAGCGAATGCCCTTCCAGTCGCAACCCATTACTGGGAAACACCCATACACACTCACATTCGCTCATACACGATGGCCAATTTTTTTTTCCTTATTCACCTATAGCGAACTGTAGGGAAACCCTAGAGAAAACCCATAAAAACACGGGGAGAACATGCAAACTCCACACAGAAAAAACAATTGGCCCAGCTGGGACTCAAACCAGTGACCTTCTTGCTGTGAAGTTTGGTGTATGAAAGTGTTGCTTAAGAGATTCATGGCTCAGTGCAGGATTAAAGATAAACACATTTTGAGGAAACACTCTTTGAAAAAAAAATAAAAGCCAAAAGTCCACTAGCTGTATGTCTTGCTTTAATGTATCAATCGTTGATTTTTTTTTACAACCCCATTAGCATTTTATTTACAATTAGAGCATTTTCATTGGGTGATGATGTTTTGCTTGAGTTTCAATTGCATAACTTATCATTCTGTTGACTATGTGTCGCTTAAGACATACATTATTATTGTTGGATAAATGATTAATTGATTGTTAATTTCATTGTGCAATACTGAGTGTGCTTAACACAGGTGAATAGGCTTAATAAATTACCTGCAGGATACACACTCTTTTGCTCTCCAAATGCACTAGACACTTGCCAACAAAACTCTTTTGCCAGTCTTCAACCAGTTTTGCATTTTTATTTAGCACTTTTTCTGTGTATTGCCTCTTGTTGCTGTGGCGCAGTCGCCTCACAGCAAGAAGGTCGCTGATTCGAGCCTCGGCTGGGTCAGTTGGCATTTCTGTGTGGAGTTTGTTCTCCTCGTGTTTGTTCTCCCCGTGTTCACCTGGGTTTCCCCCACAGTCCAAAGACATGCGCTATAGGCGAATTGGGTAAGTTTTTACATTAGATTATCCCCACAGCAATAGGGTCATTTGCAACAGATTGATTTTACAGCACCAGCCTAAACTTTCTGACACCTTTTTGACACTCAAATACATAAAAAATTAATACAGGCGACTGAACATGAAGGATGATCTCCAAGTGGCGGTCTCCAAAGTTAAACCAAGAATAGGCTTGTGCTGTAAACATTGTGCCAACCAGTCTCATTAGGTAAGGTTAATATAAAATTAAACAAATTAATAAATTACTATATAAAATGATATGGTTGTTAGACTGTTACACTTTTTGTGTTGTAATGTGAAGAGGGACGCTGGACAAAGTAAGTGCGGCTCCAAATGCAGATTTTATTAACATGAATAGTCAGACAAGCAACAGTCAAAACAGGAGCAAACAGATGTATAGAGACAATCCAGAGTCATGGCTGATAAACAGGCAGATGGTCAGTAGAGGCAGGCAGCAGGCAAAGTAAACAAACAAAACAAAGTATGGATCAAACACGGAAGTCAAGGCAAGGAAAACACGTAGTAATGTTCACTAACAGTATAACAAGACTCAGCAACTGGTGTGTGTGTGTGTCTGTACTGCGTTTAAAGTCCATTTAATCAGTTCTGAACAGCTTCAGCTGTGTTTGATAGCAATCAGTGGGAAACCAGAACAGGTGTGAGTGTGTGGTGCGTGACTGGATCTTGTAGTCCATTTAACGGTGGATTTGTAGTTCTATGCGATCTGTGAGTTTACCAGCGATCTGTAAGGATTAGATCGCTGGTGATTGTGACAGTTGTCAATATTCTCATGTTTATATAGGCCTATTAGTGTGTGGGAGCCGTTGCATTCAGCATTTGTATGTTTATAACCACCTCTGAAAGTAGTGGGGGTCGTGAGTCATTGGCATTGTTATTTTGGGGGTTGTGGGCTGAAAAGTTTGGGAACCCCAGTGCTAAATAGCTAAATTCAAATGTACAAACACACTTCCTTTTAAGGAATCACTAATAATAATAATAATAATAATAATAATAATAATAATAATAATAATAATAATAATAATAAATTAGACTTCTATAAATTCTAGCATCTATGCTGGTACACTCTGGTGATTTATTTTATTCTCATTTTAAGTTGCTTTGGATAAAAACACCTGCTAAATGAATAAATGTAAATGCAATGTAAATGCCACTTTAAACAATGATCCATCATAGGAATTTGCAGAACCTGACGTATTTTCAACATGATTTGAAGGGATATAATGTAGTGTTTGAAGTCTTTTGAACATAGTGTTGTTCTTGGAAACCTTTATCTTTAGCTTTGTATTTCTTGAGCATTCGGTCTGAGCAATCTCAGCTTCTCTGAAAATGAAGTTTGCGAGCGAGAGATGAAATGGACCAGACCTTGTAGAAGGATCTCTCTGCTTGAAGCCTTTGATGAGCATCAAAGCCCCTCCACAGGTGATGTGCTCCAGTCCTCCGTCCAGCAGCTGCTCTGTGTTCAGTGTGAAAGGGTTTCCGTCTGAAGCCGTGTGTCTGTGAGCTGGTTTTAATGAGACTGGGGCTGGTTGTCATGCAGCGTATATCTCAAAGATCTCAAAGGTGCAATTATTCAAATGCTTATTCTCTTTCGCGATAATGAATTGAGAACTATCACAAATTAAGCCTTTTTTTCTGTGTTAATTCTGATTAATTAACATTTAGACAGGATTTCGGTAATCGGTACAATGATACTAGGATTATAAATTTTTGGATTTCAATTCACATATTAGTTTGGGGAAAATAGTTGTGATTGTTTTAGACCTAATACAAAATAAGGGCTGCACAAAATATTGTTTTAGCATCGATATCACAATATGTGCATCTGCAATAGTCACATCGCAAGAAATGCAATGTTGAATCTGGATCATAGTTGACCAGAAGGAGCTAAATAACTTAGATGGCTTATGCATAAAAAAAGAAGTTTTGTCTTGTTTCTAGTCCAAATATCTATATTTCATGGAAAAGGAGCAAGATTATTTTTACTCCACTGGCAGATTATTTAGCTTGTTTTAGAGAAAAACTCTTTGTTCATTTGTTCTGAAGTTGAAAACAAAACAATATTTTTACTTGATCTAAGATTTGTTTGATATTTGGACTAGAAATGAGACAAAGCAATGTGAGAAAAGCATGTTTTGCAATGTGATTATTCAACTTCTGAACCTGAATACTGTTAGACTTCCCATAAATCCATAAAATAGTGCTATTCAACAATCTTGTGAAACCGTTTTCATGTCGCAATACTTATCGCAGAAAAATAAAATGTCGCAATATTTTTTTCTATAGCATACAGCCCAATACAAAATAGTTTTTTTTTTACAGAATCACAGTATGGGGAAATGTAAGTATGTAGGATCTATGGATCTTTTTAATATTTTATTTCCATTTAGAGAGTAGATTTGCTTTAATTTTATTTATCGTAGAGTGAAAAATATGTTGTTTTAAATATATTTGATTGTATTACTATTCCCATTTTATTTATCATACATTAATGTGCATATATTGCTGCTTGACTTTTTATATTTTTGATTATGATTAACTTTTATTTATTATTTTTAAATGTAATATTTTTGTGTTTTAGCCCTAATGTTTGTTTTTAGATTATAATTTCATGTATCATCCAGAACATGTTAAATATGTTGTGGCTTGTTATTACATTCTAATATGTTATTTTTTTATTATTATTACTATTATTTATTTATGTTTATCATATTTTAAAGAATTGCAAATAATTTTAATGGAGAACAAAAAGTGTCAAAACTATTTTGTAGTCTATTCAATTCAAGTAAATTCAAGTGTATTTGTATATTAATAATTAATATTAATTATTATTCCAAAGAAACTTTACAAAAAGTGCACGTTATTACTGAAATTAAAATCAGAAAGAGTTAAGGTATAAAGATAAAGCAATAAAGATAAAGCAATAAAGATAAAGTATACTTTTCAAAAATGTGATGTACACTACCTGTCAAAAGTTTGGGGTCAGTTTTAATATTAATTATTATTGTTAATAATATTATTATTAATAGTAATAATAATAATAATAAACATAATAATAATAAATATTAGAGTGATTTCTGAAGGATCGGGTGACTCTAAAGACAAGAGTAATGAAGCTGAAAATTCATCTTTAAAATCACTGGAATAAATTATTTACTTAATTAACTTTAACTTAATTTTGAACTTCTTTTGAAAAGTTATTTTATAGTGCAATAACATTTCACAATTTTAACATTTTTACTGTATTTTTGATTAAATAAATGCCGCATTGGTGAGCAGGAGAAGCTTATTTTACAACATTTTAAAATCCTACTGAGCGCAAACTTTTGACGGTAATGGCTATAATACATTTTCAATGAAGTGGTCTGACCACCACAATATAATCAACAATTTGTGTTTTGCTTAATATTTGACAGTGGGAGGTGTTAACCTGAAGGCTATGGGAGGGAGGAGAACCATTAGAAAAGGTCCATGTACAAACTGACAGTCACACTTGTTGCAGACAAAACAAAATGCAGGCCGAACTCCGCAACTGACCTGCAACATCTTTCCCATTAAAAATGCTGACAGACAGAGAAGAGCGAGACCTGCACGCCAAGGAGCAGTTCATCATGTCTCACGCGGCGCTCTGCACGCTCCCGCTCGCGCTTTCAGCGGGAGACTCTTCCGCCACCTCACCGGAGACTGAGCACTCGAGACCGGACTCTCACGGCGAAGAGTTTAACTGCAGGGACAGAAACACTTGCTGCTCCCCTGACAAACCGCTGTTAAACAGGTGTATGACTCTGCCCGGGACTCTGATAGACGGCCGAGGAAAAAACGACCCGGTTACGAGAGAGTTGTCAGCTCTTGGGGAAGGTGAGGGATCCAGACACGAGTTCGAGCATCATCAACATCATCATCACGGACACCGGTTCTTCGACAGCGATGACGAGCTGGACTTCCACGCGCACCATCACTGGCATCCACACGACAGCAGCTCACACTATTCGTGAGTATGAGGAAAAAGCTTCGTTATGGATGTGGCATCTCTCTATTATAGATGCGATGTATGTGAAATTGCCACTTGTGTGACTTTGGTAAATGAAATATAATTGTTTGAAAAAGAGACATTTTTGAGTATTTTTAAAGCACTGTAAAATACAAGCCCACACAATAAACGCAGAAACAGTTTTGTTATTTTTGCGAAAACTTTCCCAACTTTTTTTTCATGGCCAGGTTGACATTTGCTTGGAATTGCTTATATATATGCTCCTAAACTTGATTAGTTAAATAGATAATGCAAATTGTATAGAAATTAGATGTCATCTACCAGTTTAGTAGTTGTTATACAGTTTTCTCAGTTGCTTTGGCTCAATTCTCGATTGAAATGTGTATTTTTCAAAACACTAAGTTTAGATCTCTGAACAAATAGCTCATTGTTCACTTCAGAGTGGCATTTCTTATTGATTTAAGCAAATTGCAAATGCTTTGGTTCATGTGTGCAAACAGTAAGTTCAATTTCCTGTAGTTTGGACAAAAACTAATTGCATATGACTTGTTGATCAAAACTGATTAGTCAATTCTTATTCACAACCTTTCAATCATTTTTCATTGTGTAAGCCATCACACTCAAAACTATCTATTATATATATATAGAGAGATTGACCACTACATTCACAATGCAGTATGATGCGTTCATACATGCACAATGCATTCATGAACTGCAGTAATATGCTTGTGAAAGAGCAATTGGAAGAAGTGTAATCTCTGGCAAGAATATTTTTTTCCATATATATTTTGTTGTATTTTTTTTTTTTTTTTTTTTAAGTAATGTGAAATATACAATACTGTAATTGGACAAGCAAGATTGCACTTTGCATGTAATACAATTGTACATGAATAAATGTACTGTGTAAATACAAATGTTCATTTATTTATTTTTTCCATGTAATATTGACTCTTCTCAACAAATATCAGATTTTTTTTAATTTAAATTTTCATGGTTGACTATCATGCTGAAACAACAACTAATGATTTTAAGCAGTGTGACTCACACAATAACAAATACACTTTATGTTCTGGTAGTCTTGGCCAAATTACTGACCATAACTAGCAGGAATGAAATGTTTTGGGAGAGTAATTTTGCAGACATGCAATAAAGTTCTGAAGTTCCAGCAAACCGTTTTGAGATTTGCACTCACAGTTTAGAGAATGTTAAGTCTGTTTTGAAAAAATGTGCCAAAGCAATTGAGAAAAACTTGTAAAACACTGTCAATATCAGATATTTAAGGTCTAAACATGTGTATACAAATGTTTGATGCTTGAATAAATAGTTTTGAGGGTGATGACTTACACGATAAAAAATGATTGACAAGTTGTGAAGAGTTTGACAGTTTAAATGAGAATCGACTCATCAGTTTTGATCAACAAGCCATATGCAATTACTTTTTCTCCAAACTACAGACAATTGTACTTTTACTGTTTGCACACATGAGCCAAAGCATTTGCAACTGGCTTAAATCAATAAGAAATCACAATTTGTTGTGAATAATAAGCTAGTTGTTCAGAGATCTTAACTTACTATTTTGAATAATACAAATTTCAGAGAATTGAGCCAAAGCAATTGAAAAAAACTGTAAATGGTAAAAGTAATTTAGCTGATTTTGGATTCAATTTGCAGGTGATTTTGCAGTTTATGCCTTTTAGTATCTTTATGATCACTGTAGTAAAAACCTCTTTAATTTTATTTCAAACACTAGCTACCTAAATCTAGTTATGCAAGTGCAGTGAATAAAGACGTAAGGTGAGACTAAAAGGGGTGTTCTCAGTGATGCCAAAGAAAAAAAAAGTATTCCCCAAAGAACTTTAAAAGAACCACAGCGTGAAAAATATTTTAATAATGTAACACATAGTTTTTTTTCAGTGTAATAAACCTTTTTGGAATGAAACGTTTCATTGCTGTTAAAGGTTCTTCACAGAACAATGGAAGAAATAAATAGTAAAATGTAAAAAGATGTGCTTGAAGGGACACTAGACCTAAAAATAAAACTTAATCACCATTATGACATAGATATATAACTTTCTTTCATGAAATAATGACAATCATTAGCATCATGCAATGTATATGGGACCACCAAAGGTAACACTTCAAAAACCACACATATGAACCAGACAGTCCAAACCACTAAGATAATGCAAAATGTTGTATGACCAGCTGATGAATGAATGTTTTCTCAAGCAATATAATAAAGGAAATATTTCAATAAATATTTATACTTTTTTCTGTACTTCATTTATAGCCAACTGTTGTATATGTATAGCCAACTGTCATGACCTCGTGCTTGAAATTATTTTTCATATTTGAAATATTTTTTCCATTATATTCTGACATATCCTCAACCTTGAGAAACTATTTTAATTCATTTTAGATTTAAGTGTTTCATTTAAATGCAAATGGAGAGTTTTGCAGAGCAATCTTTCCCAGATTGTGCTCCTGAGAACCAGAGTTGTCATACGAATTTTGCATAGTTCAAAAATATTTAATGATACCAAAAACTCTGTTCAGATTAAAAGAGGCAGTCTTATTTAAATACAAACTAACTTTTATTTTTAATACACTGTACTGTTTAAAAGCTTAAAGTAAAATGTCATGATGCCTGAAAACAGGAGCAAAGATTCTGACAATTCAGCTTTGATTCACAGGAATAAATGAAAATTTAGAAAAAAAAAAAGTTAAACAAGAAAACAAGAACAACAAAAAGTCAAAATGTATAAAAATAGTTTAATATTATTATTTAATAAAATCTTTTAAAGTTTATAATTAAATTATACTATATTTTATCAAAAACAATGCGGTAAGCTTCAGCCGATTCGAATGTTATCACTTGATTGAATGGGGGGCAGTGACGCAGTGGGTAGCACAATCACCTTACAGCAAGAAGGTCGTTGCTTCGAGCCCCGGCTGGTCAGTTGGCATTTCTGTGTGGAGTTTGCATGTTCTCCCCATGTTCACGTGGGTTTCCTCCACTTTCTGTTTTTTGAATTGAGTAAGCTAATTTGTCCGTAGTGTATGAGTGTGAATGAGTGTGTATGGATGCTTCCCAGTGATAGGTTGTGGCTGGAAGGGCATCCGTTGTGATAAGTTGACGATTCATTCCGCTGTGGTGACCCCTGATTAATAAAGGGACTAAGCTGAAAAGAAAATGAATGAATGAATGATTGAATGGGCGTTATCAGTGGTTATCAGCTGATAGATATGGGCCAGTAGGGGCCTTCTGTGCCTACTGGTAGGCTCAGAAGGCTGTTATCATCCATTCACATGGTTAATCAGCTATAGACCACATATGGCTGCGGCCGGAAGTTAACAATTATTTATATTTTTTATTAAATTTCCAATTAATTGTATTTTATTAATGTCTACCCCACACCGACCCTAAACCCAACCATCACAGTAATGTAAAAACAGATCTGGATCTGGAGCCTTCACTATTAGTAAAGCTGATTAACTTTGTGGATGGATGATACTACTAGTAGGCACAGAAGGCCCCTACTGGCCTATATCTATCAACTGATAACCACTGATAATACCCATTTAATCGAGTAAAAACATTCGAAGCGGGTGCAAGCTTCTGAAATTTATTTCCAAAGCATTTCTGTTTGTTGGCCAGCCAAACCTTTAAATTTTTCACCAAAATCATCTCAGAATAAATCATTTGGTCTTATCTTAGACCAATATTTTTTTATGTCAACAGTTGTCTCGTGGATTCTTTTAGGAATTATATCTTTTAAAAAGTTGATTCTCAAATTAAAAAAAGAACTCAATTAAGTTTCCTGAGCTGTGCAAGAGCAGCAAAATCTCCTTGGCCTTTACACAAATCAACATTGCAGTTATTAGATTGACACAGTTCACACAGACCATATTGAAACATAAATTATTAAGCCTGTTTATTTCAATCTCATTTAGTTTCAGGGCCCTTGACAGGTACATTTGTGATTCTTTGTCCTCTGTGCTCTCCAAAAACTGATCAGTAAAGATTTAGAGATGGAACAAAATGGCATTTTGCACGCTACAAAAAAAACGCTGTGTTTGATTTATCATGTTGTGAAGTGAGCAATGAATTTTATTCTAAGTGACATCTACAATTGTGATCTGTTACGCTGTACAATTTGCGCCAAGGCTGTTGCAAAATGGATCAAAATTAGATTTCATCCTTGCTGTCTATACCTGGCTTGTGTTTGAATATAACTTGCTTACGGTTTAACTAGTTCAGCGTCTTTGAAGCCTTTTTAAGTTCAAGGGAAGCTGACACTACAAAGCAGCTTCGATTAATTCAATAAAGTAAATGAATGGAGTCCTAAGGTGAAGATCATGCTATAATATGACGTTAAGAACATCTGTTCTTGAGGAGGTTCCTGTAATGAGATGAAGAGCTAGTAAAGGATGTGTGTAATTAGAAGTCCGTCTGCATTGATCTCATTGACCAGCGGTGTAATTTATGACCCTGTACTGTGCTGTAAAGTCATGCAGTGGTGCTTGACTCTACAAGGTCTACAATACCATGGATGAAGCTGTCAGTTAACATTATCTTCAATGTGTCAGATGTGAGCTTTTTTGGTCTTATCCCTTTTATTGACTTAAAATAAATATTATTGTAATTGTTCTACTTATAATTTGAAAATAGTTAATTGATGAGCAATTCAGTATTAAAATTAATGTAGACCATTTTGTAGTGTATTAATTTAGAAATGTAGTGGTGACAAATCTATTAATTTCATTATAAAGGAAAAAAGCTACATTAAAAAGATGAAATTATTAGGAAAATAACTATTAAAAAATGTACAAATAAACTTGTATGTACAAATCGAATTACTTCACTTCTCAAAATGTTATTTAAAAAAAATGCAAGTATTCAATATAGAGAGTATATATAAAGAAAGAATATTAAATAAGGCTAACATGATTGTCAATGATGAAAGACATCCTTTATCGTACACCTTCAAAATGTTGCCATCAGGTCATGGATATTGTGTTCCCAGATGCGTGAGAAATAGGTCAAAATTGTCAATTATCCCTCAAGCAATGATGTTTTTAAATTTCTCCTCTATTAGTGGCAGTTGATGGCCAGTAGACTGAGTATTTTGTTAAAGTAGTGGTACCATGGTACGTTGGTTTTTAAAATGTTTTAATTATATAAATGCCAAATGTGAAATTGTCAGATGTCTCTTTGGGTGTACGCTGTAAATAAAATTTCTCTATGGGGTCAAATAAAGTTAACTAACTAACTAAACTTAAGTATGTGATCGCAGAATTAGAATACATGTTTGCTTCTCAACTGCAGTGCATAATGGGATTGAATGAGAGCACAATAAAATATAAAATATACTTGAAAGAAAAGATCTACAGACCTAATATTGGTTGTCCACTCAAATAGTGCTCTACTTCTGACTTCAGTGGTTGATTTCAGACGCAGCCATGACCTTGGTTAACTAATTGATGTATGCTTAATTAGGCTTGGAGCTCAACACTGCAGAACTGTGGCTCTACAGTTTTGGACACCCCTGCACTCAAAGCATACTAAAAACTGCATCTTACACCCTTAAAATCATAGTTTATCCAAAATAGGAATATTATGTTATTAATTCCTCATCCTCGCGTTGTTCCAGTCCCCTGACCTTTATTCACCTTCTGAATACAAATTAAGATATTAAATTTTTAAATTTTTTAAAATATATTTTTCAAAACAGTTCAGAACAAAACAAAACAAAAAAAGGCATACAAAACAAGTGTCAAAGGTCACTGAATGCAATCATATTCACATTCGTATTTGGTTGATAAAATGTTGCTATATAAAATTTTGTTAAGGGTTACGTATAAAAGATCAACAAGCTCCATATATATATATATATATATATATATATATGTATGTGAAAGCACCACAATAAAATTAAAACATTACATTTCTTCTCAACCATTTACCCCAGTAAAGTGTCAGTACTTTCATATCATACACCTCTTCCTTGAGCCATTTCTGTGTAATGGCCTTTTTTGCTAGTTGTTAGTAGTGTATTAAGAAAATATGCATAATTTTTTGGTATTTTTTAAGAGTAAATGTCCAGGTTCATAGTTTTAAAATTACATTCCAGATTCAATCCCAGAGACAGACGAGTCTTCGCTGAGGCCAGCTTCCAGCCTCTGCCACTGAGACTGCAGCTCTGCACAAGACGTTTGGCCAGTGGAGAAATTAAAATGGTCGTGCCCAACTGAGCCTGGTTTCTCTCAAGGTTTTTTTTCTTCACTTCCACCATTTAGTGAAGTTTTTTTCCCTCTCCGCTGTCGCCACTGGCTTGCATGGTTCGGGATCTATAGAGCTGCGCATCGTTGGATTTGCTCTTCAGTGTTTGGACTCTCAGTAGTGATTATTAAACCACGCTGAATTGAGCTAAACTGAACTAAACTTAAACACTACAAACTGAACTACACTGTTCCAATTTACTATGACCTTTTATGTGAAGCTGCTTTGACACAATCTACATTGTATAAGCGCTATACAAATAAAGGTGAATTGAATTGAATTGAAATCCCATTGTTGCATTTATCTCTTTATTCAAATTTTAAATTAAGATATTTTAGATGAAATCTGAGAGCTCTCCTAAACATACTATACTACTTATATTGTATAATAGATGTCTATAATCCTCCAAACAGCAATGGTTCCGAGACATTCAATGTTCAGAATAGGGTCAAAACATTGTCAAAACATTCCATGTCACTTCAGTGGTTCAACTGTAATCTAAAACAAAGCTCTAAAACACTTTTGTGTGACCAAAAGCTGTAAATAGGTTGGTTTAGATCAGGGGTGCCCAAACTTGTCCTGCAGAGTTTAGCTCCAACCCCAATTAGACACACCTGAACCAGCTAATAAAGCTCTCGACACAGTAGAAACTTCCAGGTAGATGTGTTTAGAAAAGTTGTAGCTAAAATCTACAGGACACCAGCGTTCCAGGACCGAGTTTGGGCATCCCTGGTCTAGATCTTCGCTCCGATGTCAGGTAGTCAGGTTTCACATTTACTAAAGGCAGTATGACATAGTGCCATTAGATTAAGCGTCATACTGCCCATAGTAAATGTGCACCCTTGATCTCAATGAATCCAATTGAATTTAACAGTTTTTTGGCAGACATAAATGTTCTTGGAGCTTTGCATGATTACAGTCGATCCATTGAAGTCACATTTAGACAATGTTTTTAGTTCCTTTTCTGGACTTTAACATCTCAGGACCGTTGAAGATGAGAGAGAATATTTAGGGGACAGCAGTTTGTAGTGTCAGTCAAAACCATAGTGGATATAGACTGCTAATTTAATCCCATAATGCACTGCAGTAATGAGTGTACTACTGATGTACACTGAACAGCTAGTGAATGCTAATAATAATGCACACATGATGCCTTTCAGGATCAGGATTGGACACCCATGTTCCACATGTAGATGATGGATCCATTATCCATATCAGCAATATTTTTTCTTTTCTTCCAGGTTTGAAGCCATGCAGCGCAGACACACCACATTAAGGGACAAAATCCGCCGACAGGCCGTCCGTGGCCCGGCGTACATGTTCAGCGAGAGAGGCACCAGTCTGACTGAAGAGGAGGAACGTTTCCTTGACGCCGCCGAGTACGGAAACATCCCTTCAGTCCGAAAGATGCTCGAGGAGTCCAAGACGCTGAACGTAAACTGTGTGGACTACATGGGCCAGAATGCATTGCAACTGGCAGTGGGGAACGAGCACCTGGAGGTCACAGAACTGTTGCTGAAGAAAGAAGGCTTGGCGAGGGTTGGAGATGCCCTGCTGTTAGCTATTAGCAAAGGTTACGTGCGGATAGTGGAGGCCATCTTGGCTCATCCTGCATTCGAAGGTGGTCTTCGCTTGACTCTGAGTCCCCTTGAGCAAGAGCTGCGGGATGATGATTTTTACGCGTATGATGAAGACGGGACTCGCTTTTCTCAGGACATCACACCTATGATTCTGGCAGCCCATTGCAAGGAGTACGAGATCGTGCATATCCTTTTGCTCAAAGGGGCTCGTATTGAGAAACCCCACGACTATTTCTGCAAGTGTGGGGAGTGCGCGGAGAAACAAAAGCAGGATTCTTTCAGCCACTCGCGATCAAGGATGAACGCTTATAAGGGCCTGGCAAGTGCTGCCTATCTGTCTCTGTCTAGTGAAGACCCTGTGCTCACTGCCCTGGAGCTCAGCAATGAGCTGGCACAACTCGCCAACATCGAGACTGAGTTTAAGGTGAGGAAGCGTACAGATATGCCATATGCAGGGCTGTCAGTCAAAGTCATGATCGTAGGACAGGAATTTATAGGAGAAGACTAGGCTACACTGTAAAAAATACATAAATTTTTCAGATTTTGTGATTTATGTTTTAATTTTTGATTTCTTCCTGTTTATTTATACTTTTGAATTGCATTATAAGACCTTGGTATTCTTTTTAACAACTTTGAACCTTGAAAAGTTGACGTTTATTAAAATTTTTAATGGTTTAAAGTGATATATTGTCTGGGTTGGTGTTGTAAATTATGGTACAAAAACATTTTAACAAACATTAACCAATTTCTGTTATTTTACAAACTTTTTGTTTTCTAGTTGCATCCCAAATGGCACACTATGTAGTGTTGTAATGAAGTTTTATTTTACTTAGTGAAAGTTCAAACCGCTTCCCTGATGATGTTTGACGGTTGCCATATTAGTGAAATAAATGACCAAACTACCAAATAATACCATGCCATGAATAGTTAGTTATACATGGCATTTTGTTCATGTTTGCTGAAAAATGGCGTGCTCCTTTTTTTCCGGCTTCTCTTTTGTTTCTTCACGCTTCACTCTCGCGTTTGTCAGTGTCTGACAGGATCGGGTTTCAAAAGCACGTCAATAATCAAACGCACGTTGTTATTATCATCAGCTCAAGAAGTTTGTTATTTCAGATATAGACGCGCGGCAGCGCAAGGAAGAAAGCGAAACCGCTCGCGCCTCAGACTGCCTCGTAAAAAAAACTACGCGGCACAGGGTAAATCTGCTCTACTCCATGGCTTTGTGGCTGTTTATCAAGACGACGACAAGGTTTGTTTGAGCCCGGATCGCTGTAATCTCTCGGCTGTGCATGTATTTTAAACATGGCTGTTTTTTTGTTTTCATTCTGGCTTGTTGCATAGTGAATGACGTATCTCTGTAAACCAATAGCGTTCAGCTGTGCGTCTAGCTCCGCCTTTTGGTACCCTTTCTCGTGTTTGGTACCCTCTCCAAAGGGTGCCGAAAAAGTGGTACGGTACGGTTCGGTTCGGTACGCTTTTTGACAGTGGAAACGGCTATAAAAGCGTACCATACCGAACCGTACCGTACCACTCAGTGGAAATGGGCCATAACCGCCATAAATATAATAATGCCATGAATATAACCGCATTCACCATCGGGAGGCGCTATAATCAATCTTGTAGGAGAATTTTGCTTTCACAATCCAAAATAAATAAAGTAATTCAACATTAGTGCCCAAAAGCCCCACCCCTTCTGCTACATGAGCAAAGCAGCGGCCGTTGAGTGCATGAAGTGTCCATCATCCACATTTTAACGTTTGAATGAGTGCATCATCCTGGTATTTAAAGTGCACTTATTCTTTTTAGCGTTTTCAGTGTGAATGCACTACTTTCCCTATTTATACCACAAAATGATGTAGAATAGTGCGTAAGTATGCGATTTGGGACACACCTTCAATATTTTTTCTTATACAAAATACTATTTTAAACTACACAAATGTCAATAAAATTCATTTTGACTGTAGGGTGGAATTCAATTTGATCAACGTTGATCAACGCTGAATTTTGATCTACATCAAAAGTCGACAGGGCAGAGATCAAGGTCCCATAGTGCAATTCATAAGCGTAAAAAAAAATGGAAAAGACATGTGAATCACAAATACAAAAACTGTTCATTAAGATATTTTTACAGTGTTTTTTATGTATATTTTCATGTACCTCATGCTCTCAAAATATGAATTATGATATTATATAGTAGCACAAATTCCTTCTTAAATGAATAATTTCTTTTATTGATTGGTTAACATCATCACAGGACATGGAGAAATCTGCCTGATTGTTTCCCTTCATGTTGCGAGGACAATGAGCCAAATCACTTCAATGAATCATTATGTGCTTTGTAGATAATGCCGGCTCCTTTAAGGCACTCTCATGATTATTTCAAAGCACATTTTAAGCAGCTTCTCAGTTAATCTAGGAAGTGTCCAATCGTGAAGAGTGTGCTCATGGCCCTGTAATGAGCTGCTCGTCTCCCAGAGAAATGTCTCTGCTCATTCAGCCTCACAGACCAGCACAATATTCCACACAAAAACCAATTTCCCACCCTTGAGATTATCCTCATTATAAATTAGAGGCTTTTGGATGACAGTTTCTGGTTCACTAGAATCTCTGTACACAACATTTTTTCCAAAAGAAAACGTTCCTCCAGAGAGCTTCATGCGCTTCGGCGATGTGTGTTGTTTTATATTTAAATATGTAGAGGAAGAAGTTCTTCACTGAGAGTCACTCTAGGGAAATTTCTAATCAGGAGTTGGCGAATCCAGACAGTTTTTCCCCCTTATTGTGGTTAGCGAGCTATTAATTGAAACTGCTCCATCGAGAGCTTCCTGTAATCACCCCGTTATTATTCTCTCATCACCGTTTTTCTCCACAGACGATCACTTTCGACAGTTGTAATGGCGTGTCAATGATTCCGCCTCTGTAATTCCACATAAAATGTTTGTTGTTTTAAAACAATGCCGCGCTATAATTAGCAGGACGGGTTTCTCTTGGGTGCCCTCCATTAGGTAAAATCTCAGTTTGAGAAGATCTGATGCAAACGTCAATCAGACGGTGGTGCGACATGGGATTTTTAGACGTTTCAGAGCTGAGCGTTCACTGTTATTTGTATCCCGCTTGGATTGAATTCGTATTTTATGAGTGATTAAAAGCCCGGCTGTCGTAATTCTGTCTCTGTTTTTGCTTTCAGAATGACTATAGGAAGCTCTCCATGCAGTGTAAGGACTTTGTGGTTGGGGTTCTGGATCTGTGCAGGAATACAGAGGAAGTCGAGGCCATTCTGAATGGAGATGTGGATCAGAATCATCCAAGTGAACACCATCGGCCCTGCCTTAGCCGGGTTAAACTGGCCATTAAGTATGAAGTCAAAAAGGTACTGGGAAATGAATCATACACTGTAAAACAATTCTGGAAACCACTGCAACAAACCATTAAAGTTTGTAAAGTAGTGCTGTGAACTTAATACATTTGAGTAAATGAAGCAATTTGAGCACAGTAAAACCTGATAAATGAAGAGAAGTCAAACCAACTGAGCACTGTAAACCCAATAAGTTAAGGCAACTCAAATCGTTTAAGGAAACCGATTGCAACAAACAATTTGAGTAAAAAAAAATAATTTATATAAATACTGTGAACTTACTTCATTTAAGTTGAAGTAATGAGGTGTTTAATTAACTCATTATCTTCAACACTGAGTTCAAAATTCTTTTCAAATGAGTAGAATTAACTTTCAGTGAATTTTGAGTTAACTACACTCATTTCATTTGATAAAATTGACTCTTGGGTTTTACAGTGTAGGCTAAAATATAGTAGCTCAAATATACTAAATCATAGACCAAATATACTATAAGAAACTGTCAGGGTCAAAAATTATTTCAAGACTCCTTTCTGAGATTTTAATGTTCTTGCAGCAAAGGAACAATACAGAAGAAACACAAGAGGTTCCATTCTGGTTGCTCAAAGAGCAGTCCTTCAAGGCCAGTTTTTATATAGGCATACAAACAGATAATGATGCATTGTCTTTAAACATTGGTCTAAACAGTTTGTTTGAGAGAATTCTGTTCATCATATTATCAAATCATTGTCAGCACAATATTCCTGCAACTGGGACATTCCAACCATTAAACTGATTGAAAATACAGTTGAAAATGTGATTAAATCACAAAGCACACACATTTATAACATTAAATTTGGATTTCTTTAAAGGTATACCTATAAAAATAATATAAATCGAGTATATGGAAATGAATCAAATCAAACAGAAACACTACCTGCTTGAGGACATATAGTCATTGTTTTGGTCATCAAATAATCAAGCAGCATTAAAGGCAAAATTCATATCCCTTCTGTGAACGTTTAATTAATTTTTAAATATATGTTTAAGAGAGCAAGAACATTTTTCACAGTATTTCCTGAGAAATATATATATATTTCTCATTTCATTTAGTTTAGTTGCAATATATTTTAAATAATTGTTAAGGTCAGTACAGCCTTCTTTAGATTTTTGTTGATGTTGTATTGATTGGTTACAAAACACACCACTGTTGTCCAATGACTTGCCTAATTAATCTAACTTGCCTAGTTAACCTAATTTACCTACTTAAGCCTTCAAATTGCTCTTTAAGCTGAATACTAGTAGCTTGTAAAATAGCTAGAAACATAGCATGTACTATCATCTTGGCAAAAGACAGAAGAAATTTGTTATTACAAATTAGTTAATAAAAATATTGTTTAAAAATCTAATGAAAAACCTTCTATCCATTAAACATCATATGGGAAATATTTTTAAAAGATTTAGAAGTCCAGACTAATAATAATAAGACTAGTAATTTTGCCTTCAGCTGTATATGTTAATCATATAATGTGCATGACATCCCACAGATTCATGAAAATGACACAAATGCTTTTTATGCGTCATATTTAACAAGATATTTGAACAGTGTTGGGGTAACGCATTACAAGTAACGCGAGTTATGTAATAATATTACTTTTCTAAGTAACAAGTAAAATAACGCATTACTTTAAAAATAGGTAATAATATTTGAGTTATTTTTAAAAACATAACTCAAGTTAATTTTTAGATTAGTTCGCTTTTAAAAGATAATTTGAAAAAATAATCACGTTGAATCACACTGTGATTTTACTGAACTAATAAGACAAAAATACAAATGTAGCAAATGAATCTGTATATACGGCATGTACAGCATCAGGGAGCTCTCAGAAGGCATAGATATATATACACTAGATATCGCATACGGTCTCTGAGTATGCGTCAATAGCACCGCCACAGTGCTCCCAGGACAAATGTCATTCAACCGCACTAGTCAAGACAGTGTGCCAGATGTGAAGATGCTGGACTTTAAGCACTGTGTACGGGTGTAGTAACGAGCAAACAAAGAAAACAAAACACAAAGGCAGAACATTTCATAGGTCAGATTTCGTTTTTTACATTTTTGTATGTTACAACTTGTGCTAAATTAATGATAATAAAGTCACATATTATCACTTGAATGAGAGAATGATTTTCATAATTTAAAAAATATTAGCACACTGACCACCCGGAAAACTCCTGATCATAGATATATGCATATATGCGTATATCTCTGGCTCTGGATGGCCACAGTCCTCCACTGCACCTTGGTCTTGCATTCATTTCAAAGGAGTGCTACCCTGCACTAAAATGGCAGCTCTATTGATGCCTTCCTTCCAATAAACAACAAAAGGGTAGGCGACATCTAATGTAAATATCTATGCTCAGAAGGTAAAATTATTCAAATTTTTTTAATACGTTTTTTTTTAGATAAAATGAAGGTGTAGGTTATACAGTGTGTTGTTAATTGCCAAGCTTCTCTGGGAATTTCTTAAAGAGCAACGTAACGCGTTACTTACCATGAAAGTAACTAAGTAACGCAACTAATTACTTTTTTGGGGAGTAACTCAATATTGCAATCCATTACCTCCAAAAGTATCTTTCCTCAACACTGCTTGTGAATGCCTATAGACTGAACACCATAATATATGTGCAAGAGGTCATCGTTTTCACTGAATTGTGTTTTTGTAGTTTACACAGAAACAAAAATATTTTTATTTCCAAAAACTTTGAAATCCATAAAAAACACTATTTTCTTCTCAATGAGAGCACTGCAGGGTTTTTTTTTTTTTACATGCCATTACCTTGATGTAAAGCTTAGCATCTATTTGAGCTTATACAAATGTATAATGTTCATCTTTGTGTAAAGTCACTGTCACTTTTTATTTAACTGTCTAATTCCAATGCGACAGGGGTAGAGCAAATATTCTCCCATACCCTCAAAGCCACACACACTTATTACGTTATTAATATGAACTAATGGTGTTCAATAAGGAAATCCGGAAATAAACTCCAAACAAGTTTCGCTTTGGCTTTATATTTTCAAATTGTTGTCACAGTTTTTCTATTTAATATATATAGTATCTTAGTATCTGCTACGGTATTGAAGTAAATTACAAGTTGTTGCAAGACGATGTCTAATTCAGTGATATGCATTCAGTTTGTAGCTCATCCTAACTGCCAGCAGCGGTTGCTGACGCTGTGGTACGAGAATCTTTCAGGCCTTAGGCAACAGTCAATTGGTGTGAAATGTTGGACAGTGCTGGGAGTGATGGTGGGATTGCCATTTCTTGCCATTGCATATTGGATTATGCCCTTCAGCAAGGTACATCATCATCATCATCATCATCATACAGAATCCAGTGTTCTTTAACAATAAGAATACTTCTTTTTTTCTTCCAATGTTAAATGTATGTGTGCGTGTGGTCTCTTCTCCAGGTGGGCCAGGTTCTCCGCAGTCCCTTCATGAAGTTTGTAGCTCACGCCGTCTCATTTACCCTTTTCTTGTGTCTTCTGGTTCTCAACGCCTCCGACCGCTTCGCAGGAGTCAAAACCCTTCCTAATGAAACCATTACTGATCATCCTCGGCAAATCTTTCGCATCAAAACAACTCAGTTCAGCTGGACAGAGATGCTGATAATGAAATGGGTTCTAGGTGAGTGTGGGTCAAGCATGAGGTGCAGAGCTAGATCTGAAAGAGAATTCATAATTAAACTTGATATTCTTTAATGTAGTCTTTTAAAGATTTTAAAACAACTTTAGGGTCATTTCTGTTTATGCTCACAGAGGTTGAATTTATTTTGATCAAAAATTCTGTAATGACAATGACCTTCAGTAAGAATCAGTGCCACTTACACTACTGGTCAAAAGTTTGGGATCAGTTTTTTTTTTCAAAGAAAATTATTCTGTTCATCAAGGCGACGTTTATTAAATGTTAAAAAAAAAATTTAATTGTTAAATATTTATAAAAATAAATAAATAACTGCTGTCTTATCGTATGTAGTTTCAAATAAAATTATTACTTCAGTCATTATTGCTTTTATTACTATTGCAATTAATAATAATAATAATAATAATAATAATAATAATAATAATAATAATAATAATAATATTAATATTAATAATAATAATATTAGAGTGATTTTTGAAGGATCATGTGACTGGAGTAATGAAGCTAAAAATTCATCATTAAAATCTCTAGAATAAATCATTCAATTAAATGATTAACTACTTTAGAACAGCTATTTTTATAGTGCAATAACATTTCACAACTTTACAATTTCTACTGTATTTTCGATTAAATAAATGCAGCCTTGGTGAGCAGGATAAGCTTATTTTACAACATTTAAAAATCCTACTGACCCCAAACTTTTGACCAGTAGTGTAATGCTTCAAAAATCAGATATTTAGTTGTGCTGCTTAATATTTTTGTGGAATTATAAGGATTATAAGGACTCTGTTCAAAAGAACATTGATTATAGTAGAAATGTTCTATTACATTGTAAATATCATTACTGTCACTTGATCCATTGAATGCCTCAAAACTTTGAATGATAAAGGTATTGTTGATGTTAAGTATATTTTTCACAAACATCATAAGTTAATTAATATAATTGTATCTTTTTTTAATGTATGGATTTAAATATGAAGAGTTTAGTTGGAAAAACCTCTAAATACCATTTGAAATTTTCCTCTAAAATGAGCATTTTTATCAGGCTCATATTTGTATGTTCATTAATGTCAATTTTATGGCAAATAATAAGTCATTTTCCTGGTCTTTAAAGTGAAATATCTCAACATAAACAAAGGAGGCTGAAAAAAAATTTCATTTTTGATGGAAATTTCAGATGGCACCTATATTACAAATAGATTGTATACATTTTAATCAAATTCATAAATGTATTTATTTATTTATTAACAGAAACAGCTTAATGTTACTGACCAAAAAATACATATCAATTAAATTATTAGTAGTAGTAGCAGTAGAAATAAATAATAAATCATGAAAATCATGTGAAAAAGTGAAAAAAATTTAAAAAGCCTTTATTAACATGGCTATTACTTTTAAAAAAGCAGTTTTTATGTTGTTGTTGTTTTATTTAAATTATAGCCATGTTAGAAAAGGCTTTTAAAAAGTTTTCTCTTGCTTTTCGAGTGCCTTGGACTTGTATGACTTGTTGTTTATCTTTATGAATCCCTTATCCAAAGAGTACCAACACATTAATTACCTCTGAAGCACTTTTTGTTTGATTTTGGATTTAAATAACAAACCATTTAAAAAAATAAAGACAGCTAAAGCTGATATGAATACTGCAGGGCCTAAACACAAATATGATGAATAAACCTATTGTCTTTTCCCTAATTTCTCTGATCAGGAATGATCTGGACCGAGTGTAAGGAGGTCTGGGCGGACGGGCCACGCGAGTACATCATGCACCTGTGGAACGTGTTAGATTTCGGCATGCTGTCAGTATTTGTGGCCTCGTTCACCGCACGGCTCATGGCCTTCCTGCAAGCGTCCCAAGCACAGCTCTATGTGGATTTATATGTGACTAATGCCGACTTGATCAATGCATCATTACCAGCAGATGTGGCCTACTTCACTTACGGTATGACACAAAAATAGCGATTCTCTATATTCAGTACATAAAAACCTAAAGTGAGCTGTAACCTAGCCTTATGAAAGACCAGAAAGCCTGTTTCTGTTCTCAGTGAGAGGATGTTCAAAATGGCAAAATGCTGCCATCAAGTGGTGATAATAAAATATGCTTCTTTCTCAGCCAGGAACAGGTGGCTGCCCTCCGATCCTCAGCTTATCTCTGAAGGCTTGTACTCCATCGCTGTGGTTCTCAGTTTCTCTCGAATCGCCTACGTTCTGCCGGCTAATGAGAGTTTCGGACCCTTACAAATATCCCTGGGCCGGACTGTTAAGGATATTTTTAAATTCATGGTCATTTTCATCATGGTCTTTCTTGCCTTCATGATCGGCATGTTTAATTTATATTCATACTATTTGGGAGCTAAATACAACCCTGCTTTTACCACGTAAGTCTAAAAAAGTTTATATAATTTGATACTAATGATGTTAGCTTGGCCAGAATACTAATCTACTGTGTGTTCTTCTTTTTTGATGACCACAATTTTAACACCGACATTTCCTCCAGGAGAATAAAGATTTGCTCACCAAATGCAGATGAACCCTTGTGAAAATAAACCATGTTTTTATTATAGTCAAAGTATAGTAAGCCTGTTTTGGGGGGCATCGCAGGCCTGTAGCCAGGGGAGGTTCGGGTGGTTCGAAAGATACATTTGTCCTATTTTGACTACTATGCCATCATAAATTGTAAAAATAATAAATCGCAGAAGCCTTTAAGGCCAAGCAGAGTCCTCTGTTGGCTCTTGCTTCGGCGTGACTTCTGCTAATCAGTTTTGACCAATGCAAACAATTATTTTTCATGACTCATGACATCCAGCTATGCATGAAAACTTATAATCTTCTATAAGTGAATTCCTCTTTCACTCCTATAACTATTTTACAAGTAACTTTTATTCTAAATCTTGCACCTTATACTTGAAAGTAAAAAAATGACCAATAAAGGTGTATATACAGTTGAAGAAAATGAATGAACGAATAATAATAACAATTCATTTTATTTATAAATGGTGCCTTTCTGGATAGCCAAGGTTGCCTAATAACAAACATCAACAGATATACCAAAATAAATTAATAGAACAATTCATTCATCCATTCATTTTCTTTTTCGGCTTAGTCCCTTTATTAATCTGGGGTCGCCACAGCGGAATGAACCGCCAACTTATCCAGCATATGTTTTACGCAGCGAATGCCCTTCCAGCTGCAACACATCATTGGGAAACACACACACTCATTCACACACTCATACACTGTCAATTTTAGCATACCCAATTCACTCATACCACATGTCTTTGGACTTGTGAGGGAAACCGGAGCACCCAGAGGAAACCCACGCAAACACGAGGAGAACATGCAAACTCCATACAGAAACGCCAACTGACCTAGCCGAGGCTCGAACCAGCAGCCTTCTTGCTGTGAGGCGAACGTTAATAAAAAATAAAACAAGGCAAGACAAAAGTTGATATACATGAGAGGAGCTAAAGTACAAATTCATCGAAGTATAAAATAACATGGTAATGGATAGTCATAAGTAAATCTGCTTAAATAGATGGGTTCTGAGACGAGATTTAAAAGTGTGAAGACTATCGCTGCTCCTTAGGGGATAAATAGTGCTAAAACATAAAACAAATGCTAAACATTCTTGTACAGTTTCATAATTCAGTTAGAAGTTAAAAATCAGTTTCATTAATTCAGTTAATTCATGTTAGCTACATGTTAAATATGCGAGAAACACTAGAGCAGCGTGTTCATTTATGTTAGTGCTAACCATGCTAGATACATAATTGCATATATGTTAGAACATTCTGTTTGAATGGGGAAACATCAAAATCTCCAAAATTGCTTGCCAAGCTTATGATTAAATTTCATATTAGGAATCACCAATAAAATTAAACAACAACTGCCTCTTTAGTTTCATTTCTAAACTTTTAAATCACACAAAATCTAGAAAAACTCATGTCTGGTCCGAGCCCCTCCCCAAGAGAATCATCTGTCTATAGTGATCGATGATAGGCTTCTGTATTAGAAGGCGGGGCTTCATTCACCATATTGACCTTTATGCTTTTCCCCATTCAAAACCATTCGAGTGACACGTCTTGTGTATTCTATAGTCTTAGCTATAGGCTAGATGACCCTTCATGTTAGCATGCTAATGCTAACAACATACTAAACATGTTTAGTAATGTTAAAACATGCTAGAAATGTGCTAAATCTTGCTTTCTTCCATTCTTTTTCATTTATTCTTTCCTTAACCTATTTATTTTTACTTTACCCTTTGTTAATTTGCTAAGTTCAAACTTATAACTAGGACCAAACAGAATCTGTGGACATTTTTTGCTCTTTATGCGTAAATAATTGCAAATAATAATTACATTTAATGAAATGCAATGCAAATTCATCTAGATCCATTTATTTGGTAAACAAAGCAAGTCTCTAATATAATGTATCTATTAAAAGACAGGAAATATTACTTTAGAAACTGTATTGTAAATAAATCAAATTAACATTTTCATATTAGTCAATATTGTTACTGAAATTTATTTAAAAACTTAATAAATATAAATTTGCACACATTTACACAAGTAAATAAATACTCAATGATGGGCTAAAAATCTGAGTAAATCGGATTTCTACGTGCGCAGATTTTGTGTGAGCCTACTTATACTTATACTTACAAAGCTGTTTCAACTATTGATACATATTGATACACAGAAGGCATCGGGCAAAGTTTGCTTCAATAAACTTTTTTCTAGCTATTTTAAAATATTTATTTGTTAAAGGGATAGTTCACAGAAAAAAGGTCTGAAATGTCATTTGCTCACATTCATGTTACAGATGAAATATTAGCCATGGTATTACTACAAAGGAAGCAAATGGTTGTACAAAAAGTCTCTACACTTTGCTTATACCATAATAAAACCATGGTTTAAATTTGTAAATGTTATACATTATAACTTTTTTCTTAAGTGTTGCTTTTTAAAAAGAGCAGTATTTTCTGCTGAAAGAAGGCCATTGGTAAACTTATATATGTGAAGAATTATTTGTGAATGTTTTATGATCATTTTGAATGTCTGTTGCAGGGTAGAAGAAAGCTTTAAAACACTGTTCTGGTCGATCTTTGGTTTATCTGAGGTGATTTCAGTGGTCTTGAAGTACGATCATAAGTTTATTGAGAACATTGGTTATATTCTCTACGGGGTCTATAACGTCACAATGGTGGTAGTCCTTCTTAACATGCTCATAGCCATGATTAACCACTCATACCAGGAAATTGAGGTGAGCCCATGCACATTTACAATAATAAATTAAAGTATTTTGCTGTTATTGATACATTGATGTTTGTGTGTGTGTGTGAGCCCAGGAGGATGCTGATGTGGAATGGAAGTTTGCTCGTGCAAAGCTCTGGCTCTCGTATTTTGATGAAGGCAGCACTCTTCCAGCCCCCTTTAATCTAATACCCAGCCCCAAATCCTTCTATTACATGGCTCAGCGCACCAAAGCATGCCTAGTGAGTTTATGCAAGGCCAGGGTCCGCAGTAACAGCAGCCAGCAGGACATGGGAATGGCCAATTCTCGCTCTAAGGTCAGAGATCAGCGTGGGTTTTCTAACTGTTCAAATCAACAAATGGCTGTCCTTAATTTTGATATCTTTTCAGCTTTATCGATTTCGACCTTACCATTCGCAAGAGGGATTCACGGTTAGAAATCCCATCAAACACCCTACACGATATCAGGTAATGATTGGATTTTGATCCAGAGACACTTCTCTGTAGGACTTTGCCATTTTAAATTAAAATCCTATTCACAATCTTTTTATCGTTGTAGAAACTCATGAAGCGACTCATCAAGCGCTATGTCCTGAAAGCCCAAATTGACAGTGAAAGTAATGAGATCAACGAAGGTAAGATTTATCCAATACAATCTTTTTACAATAGCTATTTTAAAATGTTATTGTATTCTGTGGCTAATTTCTAGTTCACGCTAAATTAAACTTATGATTATGTTATGAATATTCTATAAGGGCAAGTTATGTGGGAATAATGCTATCATTGGTACATACCGAGGAAAGGGATCAAGAGTTCTGAAATGTTTTGAAGAAACTGGACACATTAGAAGATGTGACCAATAGACACAATGCTCAAGCATACAGTGCATCTGGAAAGTATTCATAGTGCTTCACTTTTTCCACTTTTTTTATGTTACAGCCTTATTCCAAAATGGATTAAATTCATTTATTTCCTCAAAATTCTACACACAATACTCCATAATGACTTCAATTCAATTGTTGCAAATTTATTTAAAAAAATTTAGCTCAGGTACATTCTGTTTCCACTGATCATTCTTGAGATGTTTCAGCAGCTTAATTGGAGTTCACCTGTGGTAAATTCAGTTGATTGGACATGATTTGAAATGGCATACACCTGTCTATATAAGGTCCCAGGGTTGATAGTGCATGTCAAAGCACAAACCAAGCATGAAGACAAAGGAATTGTCTGTAGACCTCCGAGACAGGATTGTCTCGAGGCAAAAGGCTGGGGAAGGTTACAAAAAAAATTCTACCGCTCTAAAAGTTCCAATGAGCACAGTGGCCTCCATCATCCCTTAGTGGAAGATGATTGGAACCACCAGGACTCTTCCTAGAGCTGGCCAGCCATCTAAGCTGAGTGATCGGGGGAGAAGGGCCTTAGTCAGGGAGGTGATCAATAACCTGATGGTCACTCTGTCTGAGCTCCAGCGTTCTTCTGTGGAGAGAGGAGAACCTTACAGAAGGACAACCATCTGTGCAGCAATCCACCAATCAGGCCTGTATGGTAGAGTGGCCAGACTGTAGCCACTCCTCGCCTGGAATTTGCCAAAAGGCATCTGAAAGACTCTCAGACCATAAGAAACTAAATTCTCTTGTCTGATGAGACAAAAATTGATCTGTTTGGAGTGAATGCCAGGCGTTACATTTGGAGAAACTCAGGTACCACTCAATACAAGGCAAATACCATCCCTACAGTGAAGCATGGTGGTGGCAGCATCATGCTGTGGGGATGTTTTTTCAGCAGCAGGAACTAGAAGACTAGTCAGGATAGAGGGAAAGATGAATGAAGCAATGTGAGACATTTTACAACAAGGGCATAGAATTGGCATGGATGGAGGGGATGTGTCCCCACAAATATCCACCAATTACTGAAATGTCCCTACCAATAATTTAATTGGCTTCAAAATAATAAAATAATGCTCCGTCAACCCTTAGTAACATACACATGCATTTCACTGTAATACTATTAACCAAGTCTGTGCAACTAATCAAAATTTGCTTTCGATTTAGGCCTCCATGATAATGAGAAGTTAAGTTAAATTGCGTCACACACCTCTCTAAATTACTCTCCAAAGCCAGACTGCAGTAAAATCATGTAAATTGACTTTAGCAGCATGAGAGATGATTGTTATTTGTATTTTTAAGTGTTCATTTTATATTATTACGCGAAACAGAATTTGTGCTGTTCAGTGCTGCTCAAGGATGTATGTCCCCACCAATGTCAAGAGCAAATCTACGCCCTTGGTTTACAAAGTTAAAATGCAAAGAAATAAACAGTAAGTGATTTAATGCCCTGCTACATTTGTTATTCATAATTTCATATATACAAAACCACAATTTGTTATATCATTATAAAGATCACCATGTTTATATAAGCACTATAAATGAGGAGGACTTCTCTCCTCCTCAATCCCGAGTCTGAATGCAGACACAGTGGAGCAGTGCAGCATGGCTCTTGCCCTGTCTGTTTCAACCATTAGCCCTGCTGGTAATCAGGAAGATGTTAAACATAGGCGAGCACAGCAACACAGATATCTGTCTGAATGGTAGCGAACTCAACTGATAAAAGGCAAAGTCTGCCATTTTTTAATTCTTGTGCAGCTCTCCCCACAGCTACATCACCGATTTTGATCCCGCCCCCAAAATTATTTTAAACCTAAAGATGAAATTAGCTGACAAAAGCTCAAAATTATCCATTTCCCCCCACAATTAAAGCTGACAGGTGCTAATGCTGTCTTAACTGATGCTCAACACACACACAAATCTGTTAAAATCTCAAAAAAAATACTTGAGGGTTTCCTGAAACTTGAAAAGTCTTATATTTTCGTACGACTGAATTCAGGAATTAGCCAGTAAACTGATTAAATGTAACAGTTATGTTTCCTTGTGAGATCAGGCTGTTTTGTGTTAAAAATAAAGTTTGAACCAAAGACAGTGTTTAAAGATTTTTACAGCCAATTTACCATAATGATAACGTAAAATTTAACTATAACACTTAATATTAGCATCCACACTAGTGCACAGTAACATTGTTTATTATTATTGTCCACTGCAGTTTTGTTGTCTGCCAATTTAAATGTTCATGCTCGTTCAGGCAGGGGTGGATTCGCATTGGTTGTTTATTTTTATTATTCATGAGCTGGAAAAACAATTGTTGTGAAAGGGATTCTAATGGTATCATTTCTCTGTCACTATTCTTGTGATGTTGACTTTATACATTGCAAACAATTGGCAGAACTTTGCATTTGCATGAAACAAACACATCTACTGGACGTTTTGATTCTCAATAGCACTGTGCAAATAACCACTTTTTAGAGTTGAAAAGGTGTCAAGTTATTAAGTGTTAAAAAAAATGGTAACACTTTATTTTGATGATCCGTTTGAGTATTAGTAGACTGTCTGCTCTTTCAACAGACATTTAACTGACTATAAGAAAATGACATGTTTTCACATAAGCAAGTATATGTCAACTTACACTAACCCTAACCTACTACTTATTGAGTCTACTTATAATCCAATGAGAATTAGTTGGCATGTAGATGCAATGTAACTTAAATTCAACAAACGGACCATCAAAATAAAGTGTAACCAAAAAACTTGGTTACACTTAATAAAAACACATGTATGACCATAACTCTGTTTAGGAAGATGCATTTTTATTGAAACATATCAACTTTGTGCTTGTTCTCTTCAGGTGAGTTGAAGGAAATCAAGCAGGACATTTCCAGCCTGCGTTATGAGCTCCTGGAGGAAAAATCCCAGGCCACAGAAGAGCTGGCTGAACTGATCCAGGAGCTTGGAGACAAACTCAGCAAGGGAAACAAGAGACCGTGACAAATGAACTGGTGTGAAAGTAGCTGAAAGTGTCCTAGAGCTTATTAAATTCAGAAATATTTAGTTTAGATACAAACTTTAAAGTCTTTTTATACTCTCAAGACACCAGTTTGTGAAATAGGTATGATTTGTTGTTGCCATTTGGGTGTAAGGTGCAATTTAATAAAGTAATTATAGAGCAAACTCAGGAAAAATGCAACGTTATATAATAATACCAATAAATTCAGAAGACTGTTTCCTCAGAACGTATATTATTAAGACAAAAACAGCAGAACTAAGTGTGTTAGTATTAAATATTATGATAGTTCTGGAGTCCCAGCACTGCACATTAGGGTTTAGAAGGTTGGACTAATGAGATTATGTTTTAAATAAATGTCTGTTGGATAACAATCTAAAATGTGCAAGGGGAGCTCAAAGACCTGCAAAAATGCAATAACATTTTTATGTTTTCTATCTTTAAATTATTTATGAAGAGTACAACATTGCAATGTACAAATACGAACAATATATATTGTTAAATCCCACAAATTATGTCAAAACTAATGTCATATTTCACCCTAAGACAGAAGATTAAGCAGTTTTAAACATTGTCAAAGGTACAGTTTTCTTAAAAATGCTGTTAATTTACTAACCCTCAGGCCATTCAAGATTCATTAAAACATTGAAGATTTTTTTTGTTGAAATGAGGTTCCTTGGTGATTGATACAAACATTAACGTCATTGACATTGACATGACATTGACATGAAAATGACAATGGCAATATTTTTGTTGCCTTTTGTGGAGTTTAAACTATTGATATACTGAAATGAATCTTCTGGATCGAAAATTCTGGATGCACTTAGCCAAAAACTGAAACCAAAAATGCTTTGTGATCATTTTTTATTAGTTGATTAAATGATCAAATTTTGAAAACATTTTCTTAAAAATGCTGTTAATTTACTAACCCTCAGGCCATTCAAGATTCATTAAAACATTGAAGATTTTTTTTGTTGAAATGAGGTTCCTTGGTGATTGATACAAACATTAACGTCAGTCAGCTCTTCGAGAGTCTAATATATACATATTTAGCCAAAACTAAATTGATATAATGGTCTGGGATTAACAGGATACTTGTATCTTTGTGTAAACTTCATTTAGAAGTTTTTATTTTCTCAATTAGGAACATTTTTCCTTTGATTGTGTAATGTCACAATGCAAAAAAAGTTCCTAATATTTTTTTAAATATTAGTTCACACAAAATATATATATATTTTTTTATTAATTACCCACACGTATGTCGTTCCACAGCCCTGTGACCTTTGTTTATCTTCAGAACACAAATGACGATGAAATCCGAGAGCTCTCTCATCCTCCATAGACAGCATTGGTCTCAATGTGTTTAATGTCCAGAAAAGGAACCAAAAACATTGTCAAAATATTCCATAAGACTTTAATAAGTGCTTCAACTGGGATCATACAAAGATCCAAGAACACTTTTGTACACCAAAAAAATGGTAAAAACTACTTTTTTGACAATGTCTTCTGTATCAGATCAGGGTGTGCATTTACTATGAGTAATACGATGCTTGTGTGTTGAACTGCTGACTCTAATGGCAATGCATCATATTACCTGTAGCAAAATGTGAAGATACTGTCACACAGGCAAAAACATTCATATTTACTGTATTTTTGGAGCTCTTTATGATTTCAGTTTAATCACTGAAGTGACATGAAAATGACAATATTTTTGTTGCCTTTTGTGGACTTTTGTGAACTATTGATACACTGAAATGAATATTCTGGATCGAAAATTCTGGATGCATTAGCCAAAAACTGAAACCAAAAATGCTTTGTGGTATTTTTGTTTATTAGTTGAATAAATGATCAAATTTTGAAAACATTTTTAAATTTGATTCAACTTAGATTATATTAACTTCAAAAAACAACCACATTTTAATGACAGCGAATGTACGGAAACCTGGAATGGCGTGTACAGAAGCTGATCTGGAATCAGTTTATCATACGGAGCATGTCCGTCAGTCAGTCAACATGTGCTGAATTTGCTGATTCAGAGGTTGCATATGAAGGGTGACGATCGATGAAAAGCTTTAATGGAAAGAAAGTGAATGCAGACATTTTTATATAAATTTTTTCAAGTTGCTTTTAAGATTAAAAATATGGGAAAATACTTAATGATAGGATGTTAGTGGAATAGAATGGGAAAATACGGGAGAATCTTGGCAAAACGGGAGTGTATTAAGCGAACAGTGTCTGTGGAACAGCAGTATTGCAAGGAAACGCAAAAAATATGTTTTCTAATTTTTTTTTCTCCCACCCAGATTTTTTTTCTTTCACCCATTTTTTTCCCCACCATCACGTTCCTTCCGGGTCTCCGTATGAATGAGTCCAGAGGGGTTATTGTTTTTTTGGGCTCATAATTTTGATCATTTTTATCTTTTGCTTGAAAAACTCAAATTTGGTGTATGCGTTCTTTGAATGTGTCAGGATTATTTGTTGAGGTCTATAGAGGGGCAGAGAGCTCCTGGATTTCATCTAAATCTTCATTTGTGTTTTGAACTTGAATGAATTTATCAGGGTGTCGAAACAACATGAGGGTGAGTATTTAATAACAGAATAAACATTTTGGGGTGATCTAATCTTTTAATTGCAGGCTTGGTTTCCTTATGTGATGGTACTGAGCAGCATTATACTGTATTTTCAATATAAGAAAAACTTTCAATTAAAAGTTTTTGGTTGTACTTCAGCAATAAGGTGGTACAAGCTGTGCTAAATTTGGAATTGACATCTGAAGGCACAACAAACAGTGCAGTGTCTGCCCTGCTATGACTATATTGAGCACACCTCAAGTCTGTTATTGCTTTTTTAAAACAAAAATGTTAAGCCAAAGTGTAAGTATTTGTTTGTTACCTTTCTGATATTAAATTTGATTCTTCCATCAGAAACAAATGTCCCTGAAAGTGATTGTTAACAGCAATAGAATGTTTCTAGTGCCTCGTGATGGAATTTAAATAAAAAAAGACTGGAAAACATGCTGTCATTTATTTTAACACATTATATATTTCCTTACACATTTGCATTGGAATTGTGTTAATTGGTAGATTCTGATTAGTAAGAAGCATTCATGTGTTCAACTTATAACAACAATTACAACTACACTCACTGGCCACTTTATTAGGGACACTTTACTATACCGGGTTGGACACCCTTTTGCCTTCAGGACTGCCTTAATCCTCTTTGGCATAGATTAAACAAGGTACTGGAAAATTCCTCTGAGATTTTGGTCAATATTGACATGATAGCATTACGCATTTTCTGCAGATTTGTCGGCTGCACATCCATGATGCGAATCTCCCCTTCCACCACATCTCAAAGGTGCTCTATTCACCTTATTCTCCGCGTACAAGCGGGCGCAGCCATTTGAATCATTTTGGCTCGAGACTTCCGGTCTTATTCACTTCCATTACTTTTAGAGGTTAAAAACAGCTCGTTCTGCTGCTATTGGATTGAGTTCTGGTGACTATGGAGGTCATTTCAGTACAGTGAACTCATTGTCATGTTCAAGAAACCAGTCTGCGATGGTTCGCACTGTGGTCATAAATGGATGGACATGTTCAGCAACAATAGTCAAGTAGGTTGTGGGGTTGACACAATGCTCAGTTGGTACTAATGGGCCCAAAGTGTGGCAAGAAAATATCCTCAATACCATTACACCACCAGCAGCAGCCTGAACCTTTGATACAATCTTCTGTTGTCCAATTTTGGTGAGCCTGTGCGAATTGTAGCCTCAGTTTCCTGCCCTTAGCTGACAGGAGTGGCAACTGTGTGGTCTTCTGCTGCTGTAGCCCATCTGCCTCAAGGTTCAATGTGTTGTGCATACCTCGGTTGTAACGTGTGGTTATTTGAGTTGCTGTTACCTTTCTATCAGCTCAAACCAGTCTGGCCATTCTCCTATGACCTCTGGCATCAACAAGGCATTTGCACCCACAGAACTACCACTGGCTGAGCATAAAAATATCAGAAGATCAGCAGTTTCTGAAATACTCAGACCAGCCTCTCTGTCACCAACAACCATGCTAGGTTCAAAGTCACTTACATCACCTTTCTTCCCCATTCTGATGCTCAGTTTGAACTGCAGCAGATCGTCTTGACCATGTCTACATGCCTAAATGCATTGAGTTGCTGCCATGTGATTGGCTGATTAGAAGTCTGTGTTAAACAGCAGTTGAACAAGTGTAACAAATTGGGCTGGTGAATGTATATAGTGACTTGTACAACTGTAGTCAACTTGGATAACTACAATTCCAAGTTTGATGATGTGAACTCTGAGTGAAACATCACACAGAGGAACACAAGTCCCAAAATTGCAGGAATTAAAATGTGGTTTACGTGAAGTGAAACTCACCATAAGAAAATGTTCATCCTTTCACATGACAAGATTTTTTGGACAGGAAGGACATGGTCTCAAAATTAATTACATACTGTAATTAATGAATTATTTTAATTTCAAATTAACAATGTGAAATATTTTTTTTACTGCAGAGCTATGTACTCAATATCAGATTAAAGGGCACAGATGATGAAAATCATCCTTTGTAAGCAGTTCGGACAGAAGTGTGTGTTGGTATGTGTCCACAGTCATATTGGAGTGATAGAAACACAATAAGTCTCTTTATTAATTTAAATTTTCTGACGTTAAAATAGGATCCAAATCCCTCCCATATTGAGGCCGAAGCCCAGTGCATTTGAATATTGTTCTGAGGTAAATCTAATGTTCTCATTCCATTATTGCACAAAACAAATATTAACATTTAACTCATTTCTAATAAATTCTCATAGCTGTATATATTATTAAATGACAGTAATTTGACAATATTGATTATTTTGGGTGATCTATTGGTAATCGCTAAGAGCAAATAAGTAAACCACTCATTGACCAATCTACCAATACTGTTCATTTTTAGATTTTTTTAATACAGTAATTATATTTCTTATCTACAATTTGTATTTGTGAAATCATATACACTTGTATAAACATATAACATATATAAAATGATATATGTATAATTCAGTTATTTAAAAAAAGGGATTTTAAAATTTTAATTGCTAAATGCATAACAGTAATACAGTGATAATAGTGAGGATTTAAATTAAAACAGTGCAAAAATAAATAAAAAATCAAAGGCTGAAATATGTAATGAGCTTGTCTGTGATCGGCTAGATCTCATCGTCCCGCCCTTTTGGTTTGACAGCAAAATCCTCCAATCAGGCTTCTCCAAATACACCCCCAGCGCGCGGCATTTTCAGGAAGTGATACTAAATGGAATTTGTGCTTTTCCCCCACGTGAGGCTCCACCGAAGCACCACGCGCAGCAAGAACAAACCGGCTGCTAACGATCACTGTATCACGTCACTGAGAAGCAGCGGCGGCGAGCGAGCTCTGGACCACAAACTACTGCCGTACGGGCACGGCGGAGCGGATCAATCTAGTCTGTAAGTGTAATTCAACAATACCTGACGATGAAACATCTTGGAAAAATGTACCACGTGTTAAAAATAATATGAATAATTGTGAAAGGGTGGTTTCGCGCGAGCGGCGCGTGGCAGGGATGCGAGAGGCCCGCGCGCACGGCTGCATTAGCCGGTTAGCTAAGCAAACTTTAGTCGCCTTTTTTCTTCCATTCACTGTTAGCCACGTTTTAATCAAGTAACAATTTATTTAGATCTTCTGTCCCTTTTTTCAGATTCCATTGTGAATTTTTCGCGATTATAATAGCCGATAATTCCAGCACTTCGCGCTAGCTAGCTAAAGTTGGCTTCTCTTTTTCAGCAGGTCCAGACAGCGCGAGGAAGATGGCGGACGACCCCAGCGCAGCGGACAGGAACGTGGAAATTTGGAAGATTAAGAAGTTGATCAAAAGCCTCGAGGCGGCCAGAGGGTGAGGCTGGCTCTCTCAGATTCTGTATGTTGGTACACAGGTGTTGAATGACAAACAGTAGCTCCTCCGATGCGCGATTTGAGTCGTTCTTTGAGGGAACCACATGCTAACCGCCTTGCTAACAGCTGTTGAGCAGCATGGTGGACAAAAAACAAGATCGTGGGCTGAATAGCTCTTTATTTCGAAAGGATTGCTTGTTGGTAAACGAACAATAAGTTTATATGTGGTGTCGTTTGTGATGTGACGCGCCATGAGGATGACGCCTTAAAATGGGTCGGTGGTGGAGGTGACGTGTGGTCTACAGCAAAACGCGTACATTATTAAATTAAATACACTGTTTTGTTTTTAAGTTATTTAAATAGCCCTTACATTTATTAATGTCGCCTTTCTATGTGGTAATGTTGCTGTATTTGAGTAGTGTCATGTCTCATGGCGTATAAAACTAGTCGCCCTAAAAGCTTTCAGCCGGTTGTTAACTCAAAAAATGTGTAATATTTTGTATTGGCATCATCATGATGGTCTATATTCCTGACTTAATTAATATATAAGAATATAATATATAAACATGTTGTAGTTATAATAGCACCACTCACCATTTCTTTTGTTCTCTAACTTTTTTTCTTAAACAATTAAAGTGAATGCTAAGCATAATGGCAGCTTGGGTTACTTTCAATTGTTTGAAGCAATTGATTGGTGAACTGTCTATTTAATACAGTTAGTTGTTTAGATTGTTCCATAATATATTAGAAATTTGATTTTTTTTTTCTCCAAAGTATTTATGTGGTGGTAGTTTAGTTCTTAAACTTAATTGTTTTTTTACGTTTGTTATTAGTCATTTGAACTTGCAAAATAAAATATTTAATATGTATCAAGCATGTAATAGCCAATGGCAATAAATACAGCTACTACTACCATTTGAATGTTCTGTTTAGTAGAAAAGCCTGAATTTTCTAGAACAAGTTACTAGAACAGTCACCATATAACAATACATTCCGAAGGATCATGTAAACGCTGAAGATAAAGGTAATCTGTGATGAACAACTTGTAATCATATTATATTTGCAAGTGAGTTTAATTTTACATCACACAGGGTATCCGGGGGGGTCTTAATGTCTTAAATCTCAAGCTAAATTTTAGGTCATAAAAAGTCTTAAATTTGCTGAAATATTGTATTGTAGTTCTTAAACCTTTTTATAACAGGTTTACATTTTCCTTTGTTCATGTATAGCTCCCCAATCTGGCCAACACACACCCAATTAATAAAAAACTAAAACAATGTTTTAAAATAAATTTTTATTCAAGAATGAACATTTTAACTCTACCACGTTCTAACTCTATCATTATGGTTTAATTATTTTACTTAAAATAACATTTGTTTAAATGTTTTCCATTTATTTACTGCTGAGGAAGCTGATCTAGACAGACTGTTGTGTATGCAGTTAGTTTATTATTTTATAAACCATTAAAACATTTTTTTTTGAGAAGTTATGTTGAAGTGTACGTATACAACTTGAGCTTTATTGTTTTGGCAATATTTAAAATATTTTGCTCAAAATTAACAAAATGTTTTAAATAAAATTATTACTATTATATTATAAATTTATTAAATTATCAATTATATAATTGATAGGGCAGATAAAAATCTTTTGAATTCGCCCCATTCGTAAAAGCGCTTTAGCGTTTAGCTCTGTATGTGTCTAAAATTTCATTTGTAATGGTTTTGTGCTTAATGTCTTAGTCTTAAATTTAACTTGCTGAAACCTGCAGAAACCATTACATCTAAAGTCCTACATCTAAAACCTTTGTATTGTAATATTTCATGCATTTATTTTCAAAAAAACAAATGTATGCTAATGAATGAAATGTTTTTAATTTCAATCAAATTAAATATCAACTCCAACCTTTTCTACAACAGTTTCTTTAAAAACTGCTATTATAATAGCTGCCCTTAAAAACCATGTTGTATTCTTTTCAGCAATGGCACCAGTATGATCTCCCTCATAATCCCACCCAAGGATCAGATCTCGCGTGTTGCGAAGATGTTGGCTGATGAGTTCGGTACAGCTTCGAACATCAAGAGCAGAGTCAACAGACTGTCTGTACTGGGAGCCATTACTTCAGTACAGCAGAGACTCAAACTCTACAACAAAGGTAAGAATATGGCTTCCATTTTCATTTTTTTTTTCACATCCATTCATCTGCTTTAATGTCTTTAACCTTTCCATAATGGTGCTGTTGTAATGGTGAAACTGGCAAGTTCAAACAGATATTGTGTATGGGTGGATATGATTGAGCTTTCCGCCCTATCTAATCTCTTCATTTGGTGTGGTTTGTTCCAATACCCTCACTAAAGTCTGCTGTTTTTCTCGCAGTGCCTCCTAATGGCCTGGTGGTGTATTGTGGCACCATAGTGACAGAGGAAGGCAAAGAGAAGAAAGTTAACATCGATTTTGAGCCATTTAAACCAATCAACACTTCCTTGTATTTATGTGACAACAAGTTCCATACTGAGGTAAGCAGGGTGTCCGCAGGGTCTTTAAATGTCCTAAATCTTAAATGCTACATTTTAGGCCTTAAAAGACTTATATCTACTGAAATGTTGTGTTGTAGGTCATATATTTATATATTTATTAACAGATTCTTTGTTCATGTATAGCTACCCAATCTGACCCATACAATCACCAACAATCCATCTCAATTAAACTTTTTATTTAAAAATACCATTTAATTACTTTGCTTACAGTAACATTTGCTTAAACATTCTTCATTTATTTAACTGCTGAGGTTATAGACTTAACCTATTTTTATGATTAAATTATTATTATTATTGTAGCCTGAAGTAATTAACAGTTATGTTTTGTTCTATTCTTTTTAAGGGTTATAGAATTTGTGAATGGATATATTTAAAAATTAATACAAAATATTCCAACTAAATTTTTATTGTATTAATTTAATTGTTTTTTAAAAGGTTTTGAAAAAAAAATCCTTAGAATTTAGCCCTGCATAAGTCTAAAATATAATTTAAAATGGCCTTAAAAAGGTCTTGAAGTCTTAAATTTAACTTTAAAACCTGCAGAAACCCTGGTAAGATCTGTTTCTCTGTCTTGTTTAAACGTTTGTTGTGAATGTCATAGTAGAGGTCTTAACAATGTGACAATTGACTATCCAGTTGAGATCTTAAACTTTTTACTGCATGACGATTTAACATGAAGTTAAAATTCAAATCAAGAAAACAAAAATCGCTGTATATGTGTTATGACGCATGACGAAATGAAACTAGCAATACTGAATTTTCCGGGCTATTAGCAATGGAAAAGTTCAAAAGCCTTATGTGAACATCACACAGTGTATATAAAACACTTGCTAATGCTAATGATCCTCATACTGCCCATTCCTAAAGACAGCCACTTGCTCGATTGAATTGTCTTTAAATCAGCCATTTTGTAAAATTGTTTGAATGAATCGCTGAAAGGCGAGGAATTTTTTTCATTTTTATTTTTTTTGGCCATTGACTGTCATACTTGATCATTTAAGGCCTAGATCTTAAACTCGTAGCTAAATATTTATATATATAATATATATATATATATATATATATATATATATATATATATATATATATATATATATATATATATATATATTTTTCTGTTAACCCAGCATTATTTTATTTGTAACGCTTAATTTGTGTTCGCAGGCTCTAACAGCTCTCCTGTCAGACGACAGCAAATTTGGCTTCATTGTGATTGATGGTAGTGGTGCCCTATTTGGGACTTTACAAGGCAACACAAGGGAGGTGCTGCACAAATTCACTGTGGACCTGCCCAAAAAGCACGGTAAAGCATGTCCTCAAACTGATTGCTAAGGCTTCTTTTTGTCTTTTATAGAGTTTTAAATGTACTTTTTCACATGAACTGTCTACAGGTAGAGGAGGACAGTCTGCTCTTCGTTTTGCTCGTTTGAGAATGGAGAAGAGACATAACTATGTGCGTAAGGTAGCGGAGACAGCTGTGCAACTTTTCGTGTCCAATGACAAGGTCAACGTGGCAGGACTGGTTCTCGCTGGATCGGCCGACTTCAAGACGGAGCTCAGCCAGTCAGACATGTTTGATCCGGTATGTTCTCTTAGCAGCGATTGATTCATAAACTTTGTTCAGCATTCTGTTCCCTTTCTGACTTCGGTTCTTCTGCACATGTAGAGGTTACAAGCGAAGGTTCTGAAGCTGGTCGACATATCATATGGAGGAGAGAACGGTTTCAACCAGGCCATCGAGCTCTCGGCGGAAGTGCTGTCTAATGTCAAGTTCATCCAAGAAAAGAAACTAATAGGTAGCCAAGTTATGTAAGGTTTACAGGCTTGATAAAGGCAATAAAAAAAAGAATATTTTATTGATTAAACACTGCCTTTAGTGAACCTTATATGAACTATGAGTAATGTAGTCACCTGCCTATTTTTTTTATTTTATTTATTTATTTTTTGGCCTTACATGGCTCCTGTCTCTAATTTCAGGTCGATATTTTGATGAGATCAGTCAGGACACAGGGAAATATTGTTTCGGAGTTGAAGACACACTCAAAGCGCTGGAGATGGGTGCAGTGGAGATCCTTATAGTTTACGAGAACCTTGACACTATGCGTTATGTCCTACGCTGTCATGGGGAGAATACTACACCGGAAAATGGTACACATCCTTGTTTGTACCTCCAGTGGTGTTTAGTCACAATGTTGTTAAACTAAAAGTTCTTGCTCATTTCAGTTTCATGACTTTTTTTTTTTCCCAGATGAAAAGATCCTCTATCTGACACCTGAACAGGAGAAGGACAAGTCTCATTTCACTGACAAGGAGGTAAATAATACCATTTCCGCTTCATTTGAATCATTGCTTGTATGTGAATCAGCAATTTTATTTTTCAATTTGCAAATTGAGATCAGAGCACTGCTGGATGCTGATCCGCTTTTGTATATTTAAGTGCCTTTTATATGATATGGCCTGAAATCAGATCAGCAGCCTTTATTACATACTGTATCATCAGCCCATTAGTTAAAAAAAAACTCATTGCTTTCCACTATAAACAATTGAGTGGAACTTTTGATGGCAAAACAAACCCCACTTTTTCAGTAGCACAGTGTTTTTCCCATAGGGATTTTAAAGTCTTTGTTAAACCATTATAATCCACTCACCAAGCCAACCAGCAATGAAATGAATCACAGGATTACTAGCTTCAATTTGAAATGTAGTCTTGTACTTTAAACATTTAACTATTTCTGTATGTTCTTTGGGAAAGTTACTATCCTGCAATTGTGAATGGCAATTATGTTTGGTGGTAAAACGTAATCTATTAATTTAAATACTTGAATGTTTTTGCAAAGTGTGCACTTTATTTATATATAACAAACAATTGAAGTTTTTATTTTCACCACTCTCTGCAAAGGGAATGTAATTTTTAAAGTGTAGCGTATTCTCAGTCTGTTATCTTGGAATAATGCTGACATTAAATGCACTTTGTTGGACCCTTTTACGTAATATTTACTTTTCTATATAGCCAGTGTGCTTCTATGTAGAGTTGTATAATGTTAACAGTCCTGTATGTGTTTGTTTTAGACTGGTCAGGAGCATGAGCTGATCGAGAGCATGCCACTGCTTGAGTGGTTTGCCAATAACTACAAGAAGTTTGGGGCCACGCTGGAAATTGTTACAGACAAAAGCCAGGAGGGCTCGCAGTTTGTGAAAGGCTTTGGAGGCATCGGTGGTAAGTAAATGACAATAATAATACTAATATTGATTTGTTCAGTAGGAATTGCCGTTATTGACGTTTTTCTTGTCGTCTTCAGGAATCTTGAGGTACCGGGTGGATTTCCAAGGCATGGAGTACCAGGGAGATGATGATGAGTTCTTTGATTTAGATGACTACTAGGTAGTCGGGACTGACACAAAATTCAAATATAAGATTTTCCCCCCTTCACCTACCCCGCAAACGGCAGGGGAGCGAAGGAGATCGAATCAGCAGGAGGGAGAATGATGAGAAAATGGCGGATGGTCTGCGTGTCCCTGGCTTTAGAATACAGCGACTTCATCTCTGGACTGGAAGAGACTGAGTTTTCTCCTCTCCACTAATTACTGGGTCATCGCAACGAGCATGGCCGTGGCCCATCTGCCTGTCCTGCCTCAGCTCTTCACGAAAACACTCTAGGCTTTCAGATCTACTTTTTTCTTCCCTTCTAATCTCACTCCTTCCTTTGCCTCTCCTTTTATAATGGCATCTGCTGCTGTTGTATTTTATTCAAATGTATTATATTTTCTCTTATTCAGTGTATGAAGAAAGCAGTAGCAAACGATTAGATCCATACTGCTTACCTAACCACCTCAAGCCCATTGCCAGGCCTGCGTTCTAATTCCCTGGTTAGCCCACACTTGATTTGTTGCCTTGTTTTCTGCTGTAAAACCGTGTGGTGGTGGTGGTGATGCACTCTGAGCCAGCGGTACACCCTGCTCCTCCTCCCATCGCATTGTGCCCACTTTGAGGCATTTCTCGCTTTCAGACGGACCATATAGTAACTGGACCCATCTCTCCATGAAGACCGAGATCCATCTTTCACAGTACATTGCCCTCACTTGTTTTTTCCTCAGCTCCCAGGAGATGCTACTTCTCGAAATAAACTATATATGAGTGCCTGAATTTTGCAGTTTGTGAGATGTGACAGCACAGTTGTACCAGCATCTGGACCGTAACTTCAGCCTCCTGCTGTTTCCGAACATAAAAATCTTTAGCTCGAGCCTTCAGCCCTCATTTGGTTATACGATGGCTTTACCGGCAGAACACATGCATGGGAATGTCCATTTGGACCGATTATGGGGTGGGGTGGGGGGTTACTGTGTAAACTGTGATGTGTGAGTGAGTAAACGTCAGTTCGGCTGTTTAATTCCCTCTTAGAAGTCACTTCCCAAGCCTGTGACCCGCCACAGACTTACAAGCCTCTAATTTCTTTCCATTTTCTTTTTTGTCCAGTTATATTTTAACAGCAGATTGGTTTTAGAAAGACGAGCCGCAAATCAGTGATATTCTGGGCCTTTAACAATTGTGGCATGATTGGGTGGTCTGATGCCAACTAAGAAAAATATAACCAAATAATGTAAAAGTAAAAAAAAAAAAAAAAAAAAAAAAGAATCAAAACGTGGGCCCACGATATTTTAGCAAATATTATGTTGTATATTTTCTCATTTTCTTTGATCCATCAATATTTTGTATAAATCATTTGTTACATCTGGACACAGACATTAAACGTTCTCATTGTTTGCAAATTGCACTTATAGCTTGTTTATTTTGCAAAGCTATTTTATTCTGAGTTTTATAGGTTTAAAGTTTGAAAAGATTAAGTCTTTAGAAGTTGAGGAAGCCAATTAATTTTTTTTTTTTACCTTTCTCTACACTTGTTTCAAGCCTGTTTGAGTTCATTTTTTTCTGTTGACCACAAAAGGATGGTGTTTTGAAGAATGTTGGAAATGTGGAGACATTTAATTATTTGTTTTTTTTTTTTTTACTTTGCATGTCAATCCTACAAGTTTACAGCGTTTTTCAGAAAATCTTTTTTTATTCAACATAGTCAAAAGACTTGTAACCTCGTGAAGTTGAGTGAATTTAGCTTTTGAGGTGGATAATTAACTTTTGATGCTTTTATTAATTTCGCAATGTATGTTTATATGTAAAAATTACTATTTGGCTGCTGGAACGATTGTCATCAGCAAACGTCCGAGAATGTTCCTCATAACATATGTGAATCATTGGGGATAACCCCATTCTTTACCCTAGCACCAGACGGCGCCCAATCCCTGTTGGTTTTACAACATGCACAAAACCCTTTTTGTCATTTGCCGACCAACCACAGATATTCTTACAAATGATATCCCACTTCGATTATGACGTAGCGCGTCTGTACCCGCTTTGTACCTTAGCAGCAGAAATGACCCAATCACATCGCGGACAACGCCCATTTGGGCACGTTTGGTTATTAGACATCCAATCGGGTGATTCGACTCATGGCTCACTTCCTCCGCCTTTTTTTGTGACGCGTTTGTGTCGCAGGGCGGGGTTTCCATTTTCACTGCGAGTTTCGGGGAACAAACATGGAGACGGAGATGGAGGACAAAACCTTAGAGCAGATGGTGAGTGTTCGAGGACGCTTTTAACAACATTTTCTAACAGCTTCTTAGCACTTTAGAGATTTAAAATACACGCGACAGGTTATAAACGCAACGTGGTTGAATATAGGCAGCTTGTGGAGTGGGTAGGGATCGGTTGTGGGGGAAGGAGAGGTGAGGAGAGAAATGGCTGGCTCGGCTGACAGGGAGGGCCCTACTGTGTACCGCTGCTTCCCTTGGTCGCTTTCACTTCTCTTCCCCGTGTATTCCTCTTGATTAAACAGCTGAGGCGAGTAGATAGGGCAAGCAGTTGTTGTCGGTAGGGGTTGAGGCTTTTTCTTGAGCTAGAAGCGGAGGCTGAAAGAGGGAAGCTGCCGCGGCATCGTGGTGAGTCCGAGTCTCATCGACTTTAGCCGGCGACTGGAGCTCTACTGCGGCGTCTCTGCGCCACTCAATCCAGCCCGAATTTTGGGATCCAACACGAGTTATGGTTAGTAAAAACTCCCAAAACGCTTACCTTGGCTACAAATTACAATTTCGTATACATTAGTAAGCCTCTTTTTACTTCTCACGACACATTTTGACTGAAGTTTAAAGCTGCGTAATAGGAAGTAACCGCTCGTGCTGTCAATTTCTAATGACGTTTCTGTGCCAAACGATGACCGAATATACAAACATTGTGGTTTGTTGCTCGAGGAGTTGTTGAAAACAAGTAATTAAGCGGTTTAGTAAACGGACATCTTTTTAGTGAAACACAGGCGTTCGTTGATGGTGAGAGAAAAAGAATTATAGCAAGCAGCTAGGTGGCTAACCACATCGACCCATTAGCATTCGCAAGCTAATAACAATATTGAAGGATTAAAGAGTTGAGTTTTGTTTAGGCTTTATGCGATAGATACTTTCTACAATAACGTTCTTTAATACTTTAACTGTTATAATTTATTTGATAAGTTTTTATCATTACAATTTAAGGTGAGACAATTGCTATATTGATAAGTTTCTTAAAAAACGATTACTAATTACATTAAATTTACTTTGAAAGTAACTTAATTGCTTTAAGTAATTTGATTACTTGACTGCACAAAATCCCTTAAATCTCAACATGGAGAATAGAAATTAAACTTTCATTTATTCAAATGTTATGGAAATGGGGCGTTTTAGCTGTTAAATTTACTACTAAAGAAAAGTTAAAACTCATATGTATCAAAACAGTAAGTTATCAAAGTAGTGACTTTAAACATGCCATTTTGTTTTTAATTTCTGGCACAGTTCATTGTTTAACCATGTTCAGTTGCTTTTCTGAATTGATTTATACAAAGCTTTTGTATTGACAGTATCTAAGGCAAGTACATTGTACGTAACTATCAATGATCAAAAAATGCGAAGATTTCTTTTTCAGTTGAAAGATACATTTATTACAGTAACTAATTACAAATACTGGACACTATGCTAAAAAAAAACTTCATTTTTCTTATTCCTTAGACCTTGGTCAAATTCTAAGAAAACATCCAAAATACAATTAGTTGCACTTTTTTATTATTATTAAAAAAAAGTTTTAGGGGTTTTTAATCTTTAATGAATAGAATAGTGCAGATAATTGACAGGAAATAGTTGGGAGCAGAGAGAGGGGAAGGGCTGGCAAAGCACCTCGAGCCGTGAATCGAACTCGGGTCGCCGTGAGCACTATGGTGCTGTATGTCAGCGCACTTAACCACTAGGCCATTGGCACCGATTTTTAAGTCTTTTCGCAGTGTATAACTTTGGGTTTGTACATTTCAATTGTAATACATCAAGAGCATAGTTTTGCTCTTGACATTTGATGGGGACCTATAAACCCCCATCCTAACCCCCATTGCAAAACCACTTTACATTCATACTAGTGATGCTGTTCGGTCTATTTTAATCCACTCTCATTACAATTTCTTTTCAATTAACAATTACAATTAAATGAAGGAATAGTGTAATGTTAAAGGAATGTTCAATAAAAAGAGAATTTAATGAAGACTTTATCCATAGTGCAAATGAATCTCATCCATGATGTCTCATACATCAGTATTAATAAAAAGTAGTCCACGTGCTACTCAAGAGTACTGACAGGGATCCTATTTATAGCTGTTTGTTCTGTAGTTCGTTTTTAGACTGTTTTATTGACACTATATCTGCCTAATTTTTTAATTATTATAATTTTTTTTAAATCTATTTATTTATTTTTTGTAGGTGAATTAAGTTATTGGTGAGGACATATACCCTCAGTCCATGCTAGTTCTACGCCTCTGTAATATTTAAAATGTATTTTTTCTCAATTGCATTATTCTCTGAGCCATGTCACTTCAGCATCACTCGGATGCACTAAATTTGACACTATTATTCTTACTAAAGGTATTTGCAAAGGGAAATATTCATACAGATATAAGATGGCCAATATTTTGTCATATTCCTGTCAGTTTTTATATAATATTTTGTGTTCTCCTGCCCATTCACAGTGCTCTCTGAATTATGCAGCGATACCAAAAACACCCACCCTAAAAATTTCTTTAAAAATATTGACAAGAATTTATACCATGAGCCACTTCATCCAGTGTTCATTGTTTTTCCCAGAAACATGTGCAGAATATTCATATTTTATTTGTCTCATTTGCATATCTAACACCAATTTAGAAAATTGATAATGCTCCATTTTTTTTCAACTCATGTAATCAGTCATGTGATATTTGTGTGTAGTTTCATGCCCAAGTTTAGATACAATACCTATTCTGATCTTATTCATTAAAGTAGTGTTTTCAATCCTTGAATATGCTCTTAATTAGTAAAGCTCTCTCTGACTTAATATCTGTACTAGTCAATACAATAACATTATAGAATCAGTTTTGCAAAATGGATTTGATTCTTGTTGCCATGGATACAGTGAAAAGGGTAGGAGTGAATGCTCTTGTGTTTGTCCACTTGAATCGTGAAGCTTGAGGAAGATAGATAAATGGCTTTTACTTGAAGATAACAAGCTATGTATATTTGTGTGTGTGTAGACTGTTGAGAACTCTTAATGAATCGGAAACTTCCTGCTCTGCTGACCTAGAAAGATGACTTGAAATGGATTTGTCATCCCTGGAGTTGGCATTAGTCAGATATGATTATAATTGTTAACTGAAACCAAGTCATACTTTCTCATTGTGACTAAAATAACACTGTGTCTCGCTTCAGTATCACCCTTGATTTCTTCCAGATATTTTGCTGGAGTTTGTAAAGGGTTATATTGTTATTATTTTAATCTATTTAAAAATGTTACTAGGAAGCATTTCATGGCATTGGCAATTCATATAGTTGCCAAGGCAACCGTTTAAGTACTAAAAAACAACAACAAATGGATTAATTCAACATAGTATGAAAAACAAACATTAATTTAATCTAGAGTTTTTGCCTGAGTTTATAGGTTATTATCCCAAAAACTAAAACCCACACAAAAACGTTACTTGAGAAAATATTTTTACTTTAAAAAATATTTTCAGCTAATTTTATATTTTTAAATAATTGATAAAACATGTGATTAAAAACACTAAATGGTAATGAAACATATATAATATAAATAATTTGAATGCTAAAATCTCATCATTGCTCTTTTTAATAATGACAATGGCTTGCTTCAGTATCACGATTTGTATAACAGCAACGTTTTCTGGCAGTTTTAAAAAATATTCCGTCTGTGATGTCACACCACTTTTAGTCCAGAGAGCTTTTGCCCAAAATAGTAGAAAGTTTGGCTGATATTCACAGTCTGAATGGTGACTAGGCCTGTCACAATAATCAATATATGGACTTATCGCACAACACATGGACATGACCTCAATCGTTTTTGGTGATGCTATATACAGTTGAAGTCAGAATTATTAGCCCCCCTGTTTATTTTTTCCCCAATTTTTATTTAATGGAGAGAGATTTTTTTCAGCACATTTCTAAACATAATAGTTTTAATAACTCCTTTCTAATAATTAGTTTTTTTTTGTCTTTGCCATGATGACAGTAAAAATATTTAACTAAATATTTTTCAAGACACTTCTATACAGCGTAAAGTGACATTTTAAGGCTTAACTAGGTTAACTAGGCAGGTTAGGGTAATTAGGCAAGGTATTGTATAACGATGGTTTGTTCTGTAGACTATCAAAATAAAAGATAGGGGCTAATAATTTTGACCTTTAAAATGTTTTTAAAAAAATTTAAAACTGCTTTTATTCTAGCTGAAATAAAACAAATAAGACTTTCTCCAGAAGAAAAAAGATGATCAGACATGCTGTTAAAATGTTCTTCCTCTGTTAAACATCATTTGGGAAATATAAAAAAAGAAATAAAAAAAATTCAAAGGAGGGCTAATAATTCTGACTTCACTATATGTCGCACACACATAAAATCTCTCTATCTCTATCGCAGCCTCTGTTACTTTTTACCTTTTTCTGTTAACATTTATTATTATTATTATTTAAGTTTTCACATTCTGATTCCAATGCCTAATTATTAAATGGTTAATGACTTTTTAAATATTGTTATGAATAAAATATGATGTTTTTATTGGAAAAGTTTACTTTCTTTATGATGATATTAAATTGTCATTCTGGCATAATATAATGAGTGGTATAAAATGGTCTTAAAATGACAATAATATAGTTTATCGCAATATATTTTGGTGCAATAAATCGTACAAAAAATAAAAAGAGATTGTGACAGGCCTAATGGTGACTACGTATTAAAGTAGGTGCTGAGTCGTGGATACTGAGAGGGAAGCTATGGATGGCTTCATCTTGGTCGTGCCTGTATTTGGGATGTAAGCATATCCTAGTGGTGGCCTTGACTGTGGGACAGCTGTTGACACGTTACCCAAACGCCTACACGCCCTGCCCCATCCCACATCTCTACCGCATGCTGATGGAGAGTCTGTCTGTCCGATTATTCAGCACTCCCAGATCGTAGGCTGGCTCTCGGTCCGTTCAGCTGCTTTCCAACAAACAATGTGGTGTGATTTATGAACATATGAAAGCAGATGATGAAAGTCTTTTTGTTTAGGAGTGCTTTCAATTAATATTGCAGTGCATGTTTGATTCAAAACAGACATTACTGTTATTAATGTTAATAATGTGCTTGTTCTTCTTCTGCAGAACACCTCTGTCATGGACCCGCAGACTGCAGACCGCTCTCCAAAGATCACATTGCTTAAGGTGAGGTGGACGAGTCATGCCTCAGGTTTGAATGTCACACGCTGTTAAGAAAATAAACAAATACAACAATAAGGGTCATTTGAGTTGCCTCTCCCTGAGCTCTGATGGATTTTCCTTATTCAAGTACTGTTGACTTAGGGGTTGTATTGCTTAAAATGTGCTTGGTAAAAATATGTGCCTATTTTAGGAGGTTTTATTGTATCCGTATTTAGGATTAGCATTTCCTTCTGAATGTCTTAGGCAGTTATAATGGCCCTGAAAAGATATGGACATGTACACTAGTGACATAACCTGTAGGGTTGTCAAAATTAATAGTTTTTTCGATACAGACTCGGACAATTCGGTATCGGTTCAGTAATAGATCCTCAATGCACAGAGGTATTGGATTGTACCGAATTGATGGCATGAAATGTTACCGAACCGTGGGACCAGTGTAGGTTCACACCTCTAATTACCTGTCACATGAAGCAAAATTTTCAGCTGATATTGCATAATTTAGAAATCTTGCAATATTTCTGTAAAATGTTTTGACTGAAATTGTATGAGCTTTGGTGTTGAGATGCGTTTTCAGATTGTCCACTTTTGACCGCTTCCATAGGTAGTTAAAAACACATTCAACTAGATGCTTTTTGTAATGTTACTGCTTCAGTGCAACTAAAAGCTTGCCTACTTTCTGCTTACTGAAATAATTATCAATCATTATGGATATATTATGTTATTAAAGCATGCTAGCTTGACACTTTAAACGTTGCCTTTTGAAACGGTAAGTTTGCTTTGAAGGCGAAAACCTGTAAGAAGTGCACGTCCTGATTATATTGCTGTCAGAGCAGATTTAACAACTGCAACCTTTTTCCATCATCTTTCAAGCATGTAAATTGGCAAGCTTATGTTGCGTTATTAAACCGAAGCACTTCTTGTGGAATCAAATTGACAAATGCATCTTTTGTCTGGTGTAAACAGACCAAAGGTGTCTTGTAGCAGAGCACCTGCATCTGTCTTAAGATCCTATGATGGTTTTCCTTCCCTATTTTCTGAATCTCGTCTAATATGTTTTTTCCCCTCCTCCCCCTATACAATTCTCCCAGTCTACCTTTATCTGTCCTCAGGTGAGTAATGGACCCTTGACGGGCTCTAGGAAGCGGCCGTCAGAGGGAAATTACGAGAAGGAGAAGGACGTGTGCATCCAGCTCTTTGATCAGTGGTCTGAGGCCGACCAGGTGGAGTTTGTGGAACACCTGATCTCACGCATGTGCCATTACCAACACGGCCACATAAACTCCTACCTCAAACCCATGCTCCAAAGGGATTTCATTACGGCACTGCCAGGTAACACATAGAAGTCTTATTTTTCACCTATTACATCTTACATATTAACCTTACAAAGGTAAAAAGGTTGTGAATGTTTACTCAAATCACACTCTTATTGCATATTTTGTACTTTAAGATTTACATCCCTGGATTTAAACAATCTCTCCAATCTTTTGTGCTCCAGCTCAGGGTCTGGATCATATAGCAGAGAACATCTTGTCATTTCTGGATGCTCGCTCTTTGTGTTCGGCTGAGCTGGTGTGTAAGGAATGGCAGCGTGTCATATCTGAAGGCATGTTGTGGAAGAAGCTGATTGAGAGGATGGTTCGGACAGACCCGCTGTGGAAAGGTCTTTCAGAGAGACATCAGTGGTGAGTCACAATGCTGATATCACTGTTTACATCCCTCAAACCCCCTCATTTATACACTAGCTTTAACAACCTCTTCATTATCTCTCAGTGAGTCATTATGTGTCCAGACATTCTGGGGTCTTCCGTTTCGATTATCCTGTAGATTTTTATTTATTTATTTATTATTTGCCCTTGAATTATGAAGGCATGTTGATGAGGAATATCTGTTGCTGTTTCCTTCACAGGGAAAAATACCTGTTCAAGAACCGCACAACAGAAGTTCCTCCGAATTCATACTACCGCTCTCTTTATCCAAAAATCATTCAGGACATTGAGGTGGGCTATTCAAATATTTGTTTTTGTCTTGTCATTTTACAAGTATATTATGATTTATAAATGTCAGCTCTTGCAAGCCATTGTTTTTAAAGAAAGTTTTGTATATCACACTTGATTAAAATCAGTAAAACTGTTGTTCTGAAGAGACCTGATTGCTTCGTCAGATGAGTTGATTTAAGTTAGGCTTTTATGCCATATAAACCTTGGCATGTGAACATTGACAGAAGCTCACCATATCTGCTTGATCCACAAGAACAAACTACAGATGTTCTGTGCAGTGATGCATGACAAAGAACCTCATTGGTCCTCAATTTAATAAGTGTGTGTGTGCTTTTTTTTTTTGTTTTTGTAACTGATGTTTAGTATGACATCACAGGATCAAACATTGCAATTTGAAATTTAGTCCTGCATTTCAATGTAGTTGTCACTGAAATGTTGCAGTGTGTATTTGGGGGGGGGAAAAACCCCCCGAAAATGATTCAAAATATGAGTGAGTTTTAACTACCAGAAAACAACAGGAGCTGCATAAAGAGACCAATGAAAGAGCTCTCCCTTTTTAAAAAGTAAAGAGAATATTCAGGGTTCTTACAGGTGCTGGTAATCCTTAAATGCTTGGATTTTAATCTAAGGTTTTAAAAGTGCTGAGATTTTGGATAAAGTGCTTGATACGGCTTGAGAATGTAATTGTGTTGCTTTCATAAGTTATGACTAAATGGGTAATAATAATTCACTATTTAAATGAAATATTTTAACATTAAGTTATGTGCAAATGCCATTAGCACTGGCTGTTTTTATATTTGTTTTTAGTTTTACATTCAAGGTGAGTAAATTGCGTTTAAGAGTAAATTAGTGTTGTTTTTTTCCCCTTAGAATACTATACTATATTACAGAATGCTATAAGAAATAGCATATGATATAATGAAGTATGTAAATGTGTAATTTGCCACACTTGTAAAGTGCTGAAAAAGTTTGAAAAGTACTTAAAGGTGCAGTCGCTGATCTGCCAGAATGCTAGCATTAGCATAATAGCTTAGAAATTTTATGACCCTACCCTGCTGTCCAAAGCCACGCCTCCGTAAGTCATGAATGCACGAACTCTCACTGAAAAGATATAACACTAGATCATGTCATTCACCAGTTAGAAAACTCTATGGAGACACATACTTTATGTAGCGTAGTTGTTGACAGGCCAGCGGATGCAGGAATTATATTTCCCCAAAACTGTCACAGGCTGTCACTGTTCAAAAATGAACATGTGTGAATATAAATCAAACTTCACCTCAGTAAAGCTGGTTAGGCGGAAGAGCACATTTACTTATGTTTTGTTGTTCAACTAAATAAAAATTAGATCAGAAAAAAGGAGTGCTAAAAACAGAAATATCCTGTCATCTTTTTACATTACACTTATATTTATGTTCCAAGACATCGAGTGACTTTTCCAATTGTACTCACTGATCCTCGTACATCACTTGTTTTCATCTCCTTTTACACTTGAACAACTAAACGAATGCTTAGGTCTATTTAACCAGCTATATTATCGATGCTGTAAAAGGTACTCCATGAACTTGAAAATAGCCAATCGTTTGCTGGATGTTTTCATCTTCTGTGCATATAAACCCATTTAAAACCAAGAACACAATCAACATAAGCTTTACTTGGTAAATATAGTTTTAAAACATACCTTTCTAAAAGAAATATTTCAGCCGTGGTGTCATCCTTCAGATCGTTGTTTTGAACTGCATAACGTCATTGCCCTCCATCGTCTAAAAGTAATTCCAATATTGATTCAGGGTTTAGAAAAGATTTGATTCTGCATTTGGCAAAAGCCCTTTCAGAAACGATCTTTTCATACATACAAGGCCACGTTGGTCTTTCAGAAAGAAGTTCAGGTTGATGCAGAGTTTGCCTGATGATGTCTCCTGTCAGCGGTAGATCCATGGTTCGCGTGTGTGTGAACGACATATCTGTGCGCTTAAAGAGGTTGCGCAGAAATTCATATTTAAATTTGTTGACTGTTTGAGATACCTGTCGTGATTGAGTTATTTGTTGGCCCGACAATATTTAATTGGATGAACATTTTAGTTTTATGCCTTATCCAGAATATAAAAATACACATTACTATTGGAATGTAAAGAGACTTTTAACCAGCGCAACAAAAAATCTTTCTGAAGACAATAACCTATTACCTTTAAATTTGACTTGAACCCTGAATATTACTTTAGTGCAGCTGTTGTGCAAGCATGCTGATTCAGTGAAAACCTCCACTGGAGATGGAAATATGCATATTTTTTTATTTATTTGTTTTAATTAATTTTCACTTTGTTTTATTTAAACACACACACAGTTGATCTCTTGTTGCTGTTGTTCAGCAGCTCACACAACATGCCTGCCAAACAAATTGTAAAAGGAAACTTTTGACAATATTCAAAAGCATTTATGCAAATATGCAAGAGAGCAGTTTAAAGCATTGACCTCTCTGTGGGTACCAGTGATGTAAAAAAAAGAATTTTAAAATGTACTGTGGCATTGCAAAACTCCAGAGTGCCAGTTTGATCACTTTAAGCCTGATTTGATGAAATGATCTAAATAGTTATAAAGTGTTTGCCTTTTTTTTTTTTTCTAGACTATTGAAGCAAACTGGAGGTGTGGCCGACATAATCTGCAGAGGATCCAGTGTAGGTCGGAGAACAGCAAAGGTGTATACTGCCTCCAGTATGATGACGAGAAAATCATCAGCGGTCTACGAGACAATTCCATCAAGGTATGAAAACACTCTTGACTTTGTAATTCTAGTGAAGCTGTTGTGGGTTTGGTGAAGTCATTACCGGTAAAAACCACACCGTTTGATTGCATCCTCCTTACACAGGTGTGATTTTTAATCTGTAACCACATCTGACCTCAAGTGCGTTCTTGTGAATTATGCTGAAGATGCATTTAATCAGTTTTTGCAACGCATGATCTTGTGACTAGTTGGAGGAAGAGAAGCTCTGAATTCAGGAAATCAGTTCAAGTATTATAATACTGAAACTAGTGAAAAGTGTGTTGAAATGGGTACTGATTCAAGTGACTCATTCTAAGATGAGAATGACTATTCATGTTGATCATATGTAGTTTTAGTGGTTGTTTAAATGCCTCTCAGTGTATTGTTGTGGTAAATGTACTGTTCAGATGCTTTTGCTTTTATTTTTTATAGGTGAAAGTTTTAAGCACAGCCAAATCATTGATCAACATATGGGATATACCTTTAAAATGTTTATTAAAGAAATTCTTGATGTTAAATATTTTCAAAAATCAGAAATTTGCCAGTTTTAACGTTTGTTGTTATTGTTGTTGTTATTTTAGATCGTATATCAAAGTTGGAATATATCTTGTCTTTGCCAACACGTGTATAAATTAAAAGGCTTATTTTATATTTTAAGACTTCCAGAAATCCTTTCAGCTATGGTAAACCTTTTATTGACAATGTTTAAACAGCTTTTATATATATATATATATATATATATATATATATATATATATATATATATATATATATATATATATATATATATATATATATATATATATATATATATATATATATATATATATATATATATATATATATATATATATATATATATATATATAAAAAACACACACAATTCTGATTTATACTGGCTGCTGTAATACAAAACTGGCTGTTAAAATTGTCCAATATATTGGTTCATTCCATTTAGAAATGGAACATTTGCGTAATCACTCTTATCGAGTAAAGAAGTTCAAATTTGAGATTGTGAAATTGATGATGTTTGCAGTTGTGAAAAGACGTCATATGTGTGTGTTTGTCCTCAGATATGGGATAAGCAGACTCTGGAGTGTTTGAAGATCCTGACAGGGCACACGGGCTCTGTGCTGTGTCTGCAATATGATGAGAGAGTCATTGTTACCGGCTCCTCTGATTCCACTGTCAGGTCAGATTTCTATCGTCCTCTTGCTCTCTATAAGTCCTCTGTTCATTTCTCCATTTTTTTTTTTCTCTCTCCCCCCGCTCTTCCATTGCTCCACATGTCTGTTCAGCTGGAATGAATAAGGACCTGATAAAATCTGACTCCTCTTGCCTTCTCTTTTTTTTCCCCCCAGAGTATGGGATGTGAATTCGGGGGAGGTTTTGAACACTCTTATCCATCACAACGAGGCAGTGCTCCACCTGCGGTTCTGTAACGGGCTGATGGTAACCTGCTCAAAGGATCGCTCCATTGCAGTGTGGGACATGGCCTCTCCCACGGACATAAGCCTCCGCCGGGTACTCGTTGGACACAGGGCTGCAGTCAATGTGGTTGATTTTGATGACAAGTACATTGTCTCTGCCTCTGGGGATCGGACTATAAAGGTCAGCACTTCAGTCTGTTATCAGCTGTCAGTCAAAGCACAAATCACTGCTCTTGGGGTTGTATCTGATTTCAGATGTACCTGACCCTAATACATGTCAGTCAACTTCCTCTGGCAATAGTTTTTTTTTTCTCTTATGAAAGTTTACAGACTTTCAAGTAAAAAAATTGTGCATTTTAAAAGATTTGTCTTTTGTTAGGAGAAACAAATCGTTTACAAATCAAAACAATTCTATGTAAAGGGAATATAATTCACTAAATATGGCTTCGAATTACACAAGCAACATTAAAATAATGATTTGGTGCAAATATGCACATTACAAGCAATATGAAAGGGATTCCTCCATCTTAGACAAAAAATAATATCACTCTTGGCACTTTCATATACTAAAAGATCGCTCTGTTATTACAGTTGGGTTTTTACAATTGTTTTACGGTGGGAAAACTTTTATAATATTCATTCATTATTCATTTTGAAAAGTCTTTAATCTAAGACGGTCACTCGGTAAGGTCTATTAGACCACATTTAGAATGAGATTAAGTTTTGGACAGAAAATATCCCACTGTGTGTGTAATATATTTTATATATGATTCAGTAAATGTCACATGAGCAAAGGTTCAGTTTTTTTTTTTCCCCCAAAAAAAATCAGCATCCAAGCATGATCCCCCATTTAAAACACCACTAAATACGTTTTTCAAACTTATAATATTTCCCTAAATGAATATCATTGATACAATAACTTTTAACTAGGTTAATTCTGCTTCTTTGGCTTCCAGATTTGCCTACTTTAGCCTGAAATCATATGCGCGACTTTGGGCTAGGGTCCTGGTACACGACCCAATCCATCTCTGCCAGTAGAACCATGTACATAGTCATCTAGTGTAGAAATACATGCAAGCGTGTGCAAGTTGCTTTGTTGGTAACAGGCAATAGACCATATATGCACAGCTAGTGTTTTTCAGCCAATGATGAACTTTCGGTGAAAGCTTAATGTGACTGTTTATAAGTTTGCTTTTACAGTATCGATGTTGTAATGTTATTCAAATATAATCAGTTAAATAGACTTAAGCAGCCATTTGGTTGTTTACGTGTAAAAAGAGACTAAAGACGCAGGCACTGTCATTAGCAGCAGGCTAGTCCAGAAATTCCATTGAAAATACTGGGGTAAAATTCATTTCTGTATTTTAAAGACAGTGCGGAAAAATAGAATTTAATGCAGTGCTTCTTGTTTGGTCTAATACCCACTTTATATTATGTCGCTGGTTTATTTAAAAATTTTTTTTTTTTAAAGAAATCAGATCTTAAAGCGTGCCGATTTTGTATGGGTATGACAGTTAACTGGAAGACCTGGGGCTGGCTGACTCCAAGTCTGTGTGCATATACCCCATTGCACTCATCAACCACAAGTTCGAGCCATGAGAGAAAGTTGCATAGTGTTGCTTTTTAAACCAGTGTTTCTCAATCAGGATTCTCACACCCCAATGCACTGCACTTTTTATATGCTTTGCCACTTCTGATTTGATCATATGTGCCCTTTCAAAGTGGACTCCCAAGTTATTCTGCTGTGATTTTTCAGTTTGCAGGGAGCATATATGTTTCAATCAAATGGCATTTTAGTGTTTGATATGAAGATTTATATTGTATTTATTTAAGGAAAGATGTCTTATCACACTTTACGCTTTTCTAAGAAGAATATACTGCAGGCAAAGCTGTTGCGCAAATCTGTGAATGAACACTCTGATGTGAAATAAAGGGTTCTTGTGCTCTGGTAGAGAGCAATGAAGCAGTACGGGAACACTGCACAATATGTAGGGACCTGTCAGTCAGAACACAGTTCATGCATGAAGCATATCTAAAAAGCTTGTTCTCTGAATCAGGTGCATTAAATAAGAGAAATGTGCAGATTGTGGATGTGAGGATTAGGATTGAGAAATGCTGCTTTAAGCATTGTTAGATTGCAAAGGCACCAGCACAGAAAAACTTCTTGATTTCCACCAACTGTTTATTAATTTTTTTGCATAATTTATTAAAATTGCTCACTTTTGGTTTAAATTTAGTTTCCTGTTTGTCTAAATCTAGAAGTGTCCAGCAGAGGGCAATAGTGTTACAGGTTTTCTGTTCTCTGTAGAATAGAGAAGCGCTGCAGTTAGTGCTCATATTCTCCAGATGCTCTCCTCTCTGCTGAATTTGGGATTCCGGGAACAGACACCCCTGGTCCACCAATCACTCTGGGAGGGGTGCCAGGTCACTGTGACGCCCCCACTCTTGCAAAACATTCCTTAATTAATGAGATGGGCATTTGGAACTGGTGTGTGTTGATGTCTTGAGGTGGTTTCACATGTAACTTTCTCAGTTTAAATAGTCTAGTGGGTTACAACGGTGAAAGATGGCACGCGGTTTGAAGCTAAAACTAACCTGCTTTAAAAGTGTTGTAGCCAGTGTTTAATCCAGATGTGTAATGTTTTTCAGGTATGGAGTACAAGCACCTGTGAGTTTGTTCGGACACTAAATGGTCATAAGCGAGGAATTGCTTGCCTGCAGTACAGAGACCGACTCGTGGTCAGCGGCTCCTCAGACAACACCATCAGGTATGTGCATGTGTGCCAATTGACTCTTCATTTACTAGAACTCTCTACTTGAAGATGCCACATTTATATCCAGTACATTTTGTCATGCATTTACACACACAGAAATGCAATTATGACCGCAAACAAACAATCATTATATCAATGTTTTTTAAATGCATTTTAATGATGTTTTACTTCAATTCATTAAATTAAATTAGGTACAACCAGATCAGAATGTCCTCATAATACAATTAGGTACATTTTTACTCCCTAGTTGCATTTTTTTACTCCCTAGAATTCTGCAGATTTTTATCCCATCATTGATTGTTTATTTACTTGTGTAAATTCATATTTATTCAATTTTTAAATCAATTTCATTAATATTATTGACTAATATGAAAATATTTATGATTTATTTACAATATAGTTTGTAAAGTAATGTTTTCGGTCTTGTAGTAGGTATATTATATGAGAGAAGTGCTTTGTTTATCAAATAAAGTGGATATAAATATATTTGCATTGTAAACATTAATTAGCAGTTGAAAAGCTATTACTTTTTTTCATATATTAAGGTTTTAGTGATTATACTCCCAAAATCATTCTGCATAAATCTGCAGATTTTTATCAATATTCTGTGCAGAAATGGCAAAAGATTTCCGCAGATTCTGTCTGGCCCTAGTATTCAGTTATGCTTTTTTCTGTCACTTTTCTTTAACATTATTAAATGTAAAGCATAATTTAATAAATGTATCATAATTTTATTCAGTTAATGTAATTTTAGATTCATTATACTTTTTTTGGGGGGGGGGAGCAAACTAAGCTCAATTGGTATGTAAATATTGTGCAAAATTATTCATTTTCCGAATTAAAAATAGAACCTAATAGTTTTCCTTGTTGGTGAAATGTGACCCTAATTCACATGGTTAGTATTAGTTATGGTTTATTTTTCCTCTTAATCGGTGTCAATCCCTCTCTCCAGGCTTTGGGATATTGAGTGCGGAGCATGTTTGCGGGTTTTGGAAGGACACGAGGAGCTTGTTCGCTGTATTCGCTTTGACAACAAGCGGATCGTGAGTGGAGCGTATGACGGGTATGTCTGAGACTGATTCATTCCAAGTTGAAGTGAGTCTTGTAATCTATTTTTATTTTTTTTTTGCATTGCATTGCAGTGAAGAATAGCACAGTGTGGAAAACTATTTTTGCAAATGTTTGCAGACAACCAAAAAGACTGGGAGGGGAACATCTTGTAAAAAGTCTCAATAAAAGAAGCATTTAAAATATGCAGCTTTGGTTATTGGAAACCTAGATTAATCTTAATTTTAACATTTTAAAACTTCAAAGGAGTGTTTAAATTTATAATTTATTAGCAAAATAATTTGTAAAGCTATTGCTGAAATGCAGTAATGTTGGTGGGATTAAATTTGAGCAGTTTTTTTTTTTAGTCTGGATTATGGCTGGTTTATTCCTGGCCTTAATGTGAATAATCTCTTTATTCTCACATCTTTAATTGTGAAGCTGCATTTGTCTGCTCTCAATGCGCTGGTCATTAATCTGATACTTGAGCAGTGCACAATACACACACAGCCAAGGGAGCAGTCACTTTTAATCCCACAAAGCCCACAATTGAATCACAGATTATCTGTAGATTATGTGTGAAATGCGCCTCCAGAGCTGCTTTACAATGGATAAATGTGAAAGGGGGGTATTTTTAACCAATATATTGTGGATTTATGATGGTCATATTTTTTGTGACGTCTAATGGGCTTTTAATATTTTGTGTGTGTGTGCGCGCAGTAAAATTAAAGTATGGGACCTACAAGCTGCACTCGATCCACGTGCTCCAGCCAGCACTTTGTGTCTACGCACACTAGTGGTAAGTGTCTGAATCCTCCTAACCTGACAGCATTTTACCTCAATACTGTGAAACATTCAACCATATCTTAAAATAATTAATAATTGTTTTGTGTACAACACTTTACATTTTATTTGGTTTTTTTTTTTGATCATATTTGACTTGTATACTTTTTTCAGCAAGGATTACACTGATCTAAAGGGATAGTAAAGACATTTTGCATTCTATAAAGACAAATTTGCTAAATATGTTAAATAAATGCTTTCTTTGAATTTTTCTGAATAATTCCTAATAAAATATTGTAATGGATTCTGAAAATCAAATCTCCTTTTCCCAGAATCAGACATGCAAAATGACAAATTAATTAGGTTGTAAAGGGGAAAAACAAGATGGTCTCAAAGTGAATAGTAGAGATGAGTTTATTAGCTTCTGGAGAGATCAGTCAAAGAACAAACTAAACAACTAGAGAAAGATCATTCAAAGATAAATTAGTTAATTTTCCCTCTCCATAAATGGGAGAAAAGCTAATTTATTACAGGGTCATGACCCCCCCCTGTCTCAGCAGAGTGATTTTACACCTCTAGTTTGAAAAAAGTCGGGAAAGTGGGTCCAACTTTTTTTGGGGGTTGGAGTGTCAAGTGGCGGATAAGGGAATGGTTTGCATGAAATGGGGAGTTTCTTTATGTGCACCTCAGCTGAATTTCCCACTGAAAACACAGACGCAGGGGGCATGGACAGTGATTCGAAATGCAACGTTTACAGCGGATCTGAGAGTTGTGTGGAAGTGGAGGATTTTCAGTCCATAATACTGTAGTGATATTACTGTAAACTTAGTAACTAAATCATTTTGACTAGCGTGTGTCTTTTTAAAAACTGAAAGAGTACTGCTGACGATACTAACTAACTTTGCCATCTGAATAAACAAAGAACATTGATCACATAACATCGACCTTAAAGGAGATGAGTGGCAAATCCAGATTTCACCATTTCCCTATTTGAAAAGCTCTCTGGCAGAAAAAAATGTTCTTTACGAATGTATTTTTGTCGCGTGTTGCAGACCACTGTAAGGTCCACACATGAGCTGTGCTCTCATCGTGGGGAAATGGAAACAAAACCTTCGTTGCGGCACTTTTATAAACGTAACTCTGACAACCCATGTCTCCAAACAATTCTTCTACTTGTTTAAATTATAGTTGACAACACAACGTGGCATCTCTCTCAACACTGTAAAAGGTCAAAACAAAGCTATCAAAAACGGTCTTCAAAGCTATATCATGCATATTAATGAAGCAATAGAGCGTGCTGATTGGTTCGAACCAAGTCTTTCTCATCATTAATGAACAGATGTACTAAACTCAATGACGTCACTTTGTACTGGCCGGTACAGACAGGCAATCTCCATGCTGGAATTAACACTTAGTTCTCATGGCTGGGACATTGCTTAATTTCTTTTTAAACCGGGAGAACAAAATTTGCTCTAAACAACACAAAAACAACCAATTTTCACTTTTTAGCTAAATATATGTGTCCTTGTAGTGTTTTTAGCAACATGGGACATGCATATGACTGTCAACATCTCATAAAAATGTGTTTTGGTGTTTTGACACCCTTTAACAACTTATAATACAAGATATAATAATTGCTTTGAACAGACTGACCCTAAATAACATTGACCTCAAAACTAAATGTGTTAAACAAACTTTAGTTTTATAGTGTTTATTTAGAATCGACGAAAGTCAACATTGTTGCAGCATCACAAAGTGCCCAGTTTCACAAATGTATTGCACCATATACTGCAGTGTGTCTTTTTCATTCCCAGTTTGTGTGTGTGTGTGAGTGATGTAGATCCAGCAGCTTTTGTCATAGATGGATTGCTTTAATAATTCTCTCTGTCTGTGCGCAGGAACATTCAGGCCGAGTGTTCAGGCTCCAGTTTGACGAGTTCCAGATCATCAGCAGTTCCCATGATGACACAATCCTCATCTGGGACTTCCTCAACGTCTCAACCAATGGCCAGACTGAAGGACGATCGCCGTCCCGCACTTATACCTATATATCCAGATAGCAGGTAATGCTCCGTTTGACATGTATTAAAGGGCACCTATGATGAAAATCATCTTTTGCAAGCTGTTAGGACAGAATTGTGTGTAGATGTAGTGTGTCCACAGTCATTTTGGAGTGATATAAAGACAATAAAAAGCCCCTTTTTTTTCTTTTTCTTTTTTTCTTCTGATGTTAAAATAGGATTCAAATCACTCCCATTTTGAGGCCCACCACAATGTAATGTAGGAGTGCGGTTTTCCCACTCACCGAATTGATTGACAGTCGTATATTGACATGTCTCTGTAGTAATGCATATAATCATATCAACAAGACGCACATCCTGCAAAGCAACTGGGATTAAAAGATCTGTTCAGCTCTCTGTGATCATCAATCATCATCAAACGTGATCAAGAATGAATTTTACAAGTTTAAAACGTTTTTAAAACGGTGCATGTTTGTAATGAATTACAGCAATTGTGTGTTATTTATTTATTTATTTTTTTTTATTATTATTTTTTTTTTTCAAAACCGTCTGTATCACCACAGCCGCGTCAGTACATTTATACAAGGCGCTTCAAACCCGGTTTGTGGACATTTAAATCAGGATTATTTTTTACATTAGCATAACGTATGTCCATACAGCAGTGGATATTAACGTGTATCTGGTCACATTGCCTTGCAAAAACAGTGCAAAGTTAAACGTGTGTCTGTGTGCATGCGTTAACTTTGTGACAGCATTGTGTGTGACCCATCGCTGCAATAAGGCTTGAATTAACTCTACAAGAAATGCATCAAATAATCATTGGGAAAGTTCTTACTGTAGTATTTCTCACAAACATTACGTGACATCTGCTTGCTTCATGTCTGTCACTGTGCTGTTTATCTGACACAGCCGAGGCGACACTTTGGCAGGCACATGCGAGAAGTGCGCGGGGAGAACTAGCATTAAAGGCACAGGCCACAAAAACAGCTACATTGTGTTCAGAGAAGAAAATTCCAACATTCTGAAAGGTATAATCAATAATCTGATGGGTGTTTTGAGCTGAAACTTTAGACGTATTCTGGAGACCCAAAAGACTTTTCTAAATTTTAAAAAAGGGGTAAAATAGGTGCCTTTGAATCAAATCTTCATTCTCTAATATGCAAACTCTGAAATATATGTTTTATGTGATCTGTTGGCAGGGAAGCCCCGGTGGCGTGCGGAGTGTGTGCGAGTGTGTGTGGGGACTGTTCGGGTGACCCAGTCTCCGGAAGTGTGCCAGGATCAAAAGGTTGAGGAACGCCACCAAACACCCCTTTTTCCCCACTTAACCGCCTCTCTCCATCTGTCCGTTTTATTTCTCCTCCTCTTCAGTCGTTTGGAGGACCACAAACAAAAACCATGTCAGTTCTCTTTCTTCCTCTCTCTGTGGAGGAGGAGGTGGAGAAAAGATGGAGAGAGTGATGCCATTAAACGGAGAACATGAGGGTGGGCAACCCTCACCCCGTCGCCCTGTACAGAGTGACGGCTGCCCCGGCTCCGCCCCCTGGGCTCATGAACTCTGTATCTATCTTTTGTTCATTTTATTTTTATTGATTAAGAAAAAAGAAACTAAAGAGAGGAGGCAAGGTCTGAGTGCCTTCCTTCCCTCGGGACTGTTCTGCATGAATGAGCGAGCGATGGGACATGTAATGTGTGCTGGTCAACCCCTCGGTTTCTGTCTTACGTTTTTTTTTTTGTTTTTTTTTTTTTATGCTTTCGTTTTGTTTTTTTTTAAGTTGGGAAATTGACTTCATATTTCTTTTTCTTGTGTAAATCGTATGAATAACCGTAGTTTTTTGACTTTTCTCCTGTTACGTCGCTCCATTTCTCGTTTTTAGCGCTGTCCGTCTCGTTCCCTTTTTCACTGTCTGCTCGTCTAGGTTCTGAATGACCCATAACTGATCTGAATTTAGTTGTAAACAGAATTGTCTTGTCTAAAATGGTGTTGTATATTGAAAAGATTTTTTAAAGAAGAAAAAAAAAGCGTTATTAATAAGAATAAAGTACTTGACTGTGAAGGAGTGTTAAGAAGATTGCACAAGCGCATCATGTTTTTATAGTGTGTATGTGTGTTCGTATGCCCCGTTCGCCCCCTTTTGAGATAAAGGCTTTCCGACAGGCCCGGATTTCACTAACCTCACACAACCACTGCCAAGACCTTCCAAAAAGCACAGGGCCGCTGTTCAAATATTTAAGTTTACCTCCTGCTCCGAATATGTGGAAATTGGCAGAACTGTCATTTTCGTTCTATTTGATTTTAGCTCCTCTTACAATCTCCTCCATGGCAACAGCCACAATACATCATTCCAGAGCTGCAGCGATTCAAAAAATGCTTGAATGCAGAACAGAATTTTAATCCTAAATCTTCAGAAGTTCCGTCTTAAGAATGGAATTCCATCGAAATGAGGCATTAATATGAGTGATGTCAGGCTAGTATGAGACGTAAGGGTGGACATGGAGACATTATAAAGAGAGGGAGGATCAAAGCAAGTCTGCAGACGAGGGACTACTGCCCAGTGTGGGTGATCAAGAATGCAGTCGACGATTAGAATACAGACAAAACAGCCCTCAGATGTGTTCGCTATTAAGGAAGCATCGGAGTAACGTCTTGCTAGAAAGTGTGTAGACGACGTCTTGTTTGGGATAGATTGCTTTTAGTGACCAACAATTATATCTAGTAGATGCAGTTTTTCTGTGTGTGCAGGACTAGTGTATACACGCACACTCCACTAGGTGGCAATGAAACTCAATGGTCAATGTATCCACAAAATAAATATTTTAATAACATGAATAGTATCAAAATATTTCATCTCTCAATATTTCGCCAGCCCCAAGTGGTTTTGGGACAGAGTAATTTGCAACAGTAACCACAACATTTTGCATTACGACACTTGCAGGGCTGGATGCTCCGGGGTCAGTCTGAATAACTGATCGATTGAAAGCTCCAGAGAGAAAATCAACTCATGTTGTGGTCTGTAATGGATATGTTCTGTTAGAATGCCACAAACATCAGTGCAGATCAAGGAAAAGTCAAATATGCTGGCTGTGTCTAAAATCACAAGCTTCCTTATGTAGTAGACAAAAAATGTACATGTTAAAGTATATCCGTATTCACTGTACAGCTGTGAATGGCGGCAAGGTTGGCAAATGTACTTATTTTTTGGATTTAAAATAGCATGAGATCTCAGATAAAGCCTTCACAATGCTTCTAATTTTCAACATAAAAAGTCAATCAATACATTTATTCAGCGACGATTCATTAAATTGGTCAAAAGTGGCAGTAAGATATTCATTTTAGAATTCTGAAAGGAGATTTTTAACATCTTTCTACTCAGAGAATCTGAAAAAGACTAACAAAATCAGTTTCCACAAAAAATATAGAGCAGCTCAACTGTTGATTCTTAAGAGCACAAACATTCGAATGATTTATAAAGGGTCATGCGAGTAATGTCTGCATGAAATCCAGCACAATATTTTAGTCCAAAAAAAAAGATAATGACCTGAAGCAGTAGTCACAGTTATGTTTTAAACATGACGCTTGCTGCGTCCCAATTAGCATACTTCTACTATGCCCTTAAAGTATGTATTTATTTTGTGAAGTAAAGTAATACTTTTGATTGTGTAACAGAAGAGTATGCAAGCTTTGGGACATACTACCTCATTAACAGATCGTTGTGTTGCTTAGTTATAAGTTCTGTCAATCATCCCCATTTCTGTCATATTAAATGTCCTACCTTATTGGAGAAGCAGCAGCAGGTTAATCTCCCATTCACGAGACTCCAGGTCTTTGGATAATTGTGCATTCAGACTGCGGCTCTGCGATTTAATTGAAATCGAATTGCTATCGCAAGTTGTAACGTTGCGATTAGCTAATCGCAAGAGGCTGCAATATGAAACGTATATGTATTATTTAATTTCCCCCGCGCAGAGTGACTGCTGGCTGTGTGTGAGTCTTACTAGCCAATTAAGCACACTTTCGTTCTGCCCAATCAGAATTGCACAACTGAACTATGTCCACTATAAAAAAATCTGCTTCTTCAGAAGCAAAGACAGCACGTCGGTAGTATGGGAAAATATTCAGTCACAAAAACAGGTCATTTTTAAGAGCTAATTGTTGCCACGGCTTACAGATTATTGAGCTGAAGCTTGACTTCAAATTTAAATCGTAAATCAAATCAAAATCGCAATATCTGTCAAAAAAAAATGCAACTAGATAATTTCCCCCAAATCGCACAGCCCTAATTTAGACGTTAATGTCCAAACATGTCTTTATATAAGTTTAGTATTATCATGTTTGTAGTATATTTACATTTTTAACCGTGTTTGTAGTTCTAATCAAATACATGTCCAACGCGCAATGTACTGTGGGCAATATCAGCGATAATACTATGGACTGTTCGACACTTAAATTTTTTACCATAAATAGTAAAGCATACGGGAATGTTTGCCATATTCTTCAACATACTACCACTTGGGACATATTTTATTTTCAAATACTGTTTAGAATGGATAAGTAGGCAAATTGGGATGCAGCAAAACTAGTTCGCAAAGGGCACTTTGGATTGAGAACAATTATGACCACCATGCTAAAGCACCGTTCCAAAATAGGAACTTGGACTGGCCACTACAAATGACTCTTCAGAATAAAGCATAGCTCTCAAACTGGATTCCTGAAGGGCCGCAGCTCCAACCCTAATTAAACAGTGCTGATCCAACTAAATCAAAGTGTTTAAGACTACTAGAGACTATTAAGCAGGTGAGAATTGGAGGTGGTAGGAGCTAAACTATGCAGAGCTGCAGCCCTCCAGGAATTGAGTTTGAGACCATTGGAATAAAGGATTCCAAAAGGTACAATAGATGGACACTTCACTCCTTGCGTATGTTTTTGTTGCAGATGTCACAGAAGTGAGTTCTAAAATGTTTTTGTACCCTACACCTTATACCTTCCAAACTCAGAAGGGATTAGGGCAGGGTTGTCCAAACTCTGTCCTGGAGGGCCGGTGTCCTACAGAGTTTAGTGCCAACCCCAATTAAGCACATCTGAAGCTAATCAAGCACTTTCTAGGTATACTAGAATTATCCAGGCAGGTGTGTTGAAGCAAGTTGGAGCTGAACTGTGCAGGACACCGGCCCTCCAGGACCGAGCTTGGGCACTTCTGGATTAGGGCATAGGGATGTTTCCTTCTGAATAGTGCACCGCCTATATTGCTCCCTTTATATTACACTTCATTTCAGTGGTTGCCAGTATTTCCATCACTGAACAGTATGAATGTTCTCCTGCTGAAAAGTGAACAGCAAAGCATGCGAGGCAAAAAACAAAGCATAATAGGATCCTCTTGACAAATACATTCAGGTTGACTTTGGTTCTTGGTTGCAGCCTCCAAAAAATAGGCTCAAAGTTGATGTTTTTGATGCGTATAAAAAGTATGCAAATTGGTATCAAAGTTGGCAAGCTAGTTTTCCAGCCGTACAGCATCAAATAAGTAGATCACTTTGCTCTTTTATTGTGGGACAAATAAAAGTCTGTGGCACTGGACGTTAGAGGTGAATTCTTTGGCCTCCGAAGTGCTTGGTCCCCTTGTTGTCAGGGTTGAGTGACTGGACACTTGCCCAGGAGTCTTTGGTTATGTTTGCGTGATTACACAGTGTTTAAGCAACCTCGTCCTTCGACTGACTTCTACCCAGAGGTCCGTCCTAATGTCTAAGCTACATACATTTTCAAGAGCGTCTCTAGTCGGTCTGCTAGATGAAATGTTCACGCTCTGGTCAGTGTTTGGTGCTTTATGGCAGTGGTGGAGGAGAGGTGGAGGTCTGCTGGACTCTCTTGCTCCTCTTGCTGACTGTGGTGAAGCTGCAGGGCTGCAGGTCGGGCTGTTCTCCTGGAGGAAAACGCTTCATGAAATGTACGTCCCGTTGGTTGGGTAACGTGTTTGGGCCCTTTCGAGGCTGACCCTTTTTGGTAAAGCCGACGTACCAGCCTACGTAGTGTGCTGACATCCAAGCCGTGTAGTTATTCTCAAGCATTATCTCGATGAAAACGCAGCCTCCGTTTACGCTGCTGTCTTTCTGGAATGAAAAAAAATATATGTATATACATTTCATGAAATTATCTCTAGATATATCGGCTATCTTTAACCATGATTTCATGCAAATAATTTGAAATGGCACTTACAACATCTGCAAAAAAGAAAACATCCCATTTGTTCAGAAGCATTAAATCAGCACTTTCTGAATTGGCACGATTTATGAGTGAATAATTGAGAAACCACTTTTTTTCTTCATTGTAATTACGTTCAGACAACACAGGTTATTTTGCAGTTGGAGGCTGATGAATGATGTTTGAAAAAACAGTTCTGTAAGACTTGACAAAGTCATTTAGAAGATGGACTTTCACTCAGGTGTTTGCAGAACTATTAAAACAACATTTGTGATGGTGTGAGATGAGAGCTTGTTAGTTCGGTGATCCAAGCACATCATATTCGGAGACACAATCACATTACTTTTTGATGCGCATCAAGGAATTTACGCCATAAATTTGCTTCCATCATCATTTATGCACATTTTTTTTTACTTGGAGGATAAAAAGTTCATCCTACTCAATTGTGTAAGTTTTTCCATGCACTTTTTTTAAATTATGCTAATTTTACTGCTTCCATTCAGTATTTTTATTTTATGCAAATTCATAAAATTCACTTTAAAATTGGTATATGGCCATACACTTTTCTGTTTAGAGAAAGCAACACTAAAAAATATTTAGCAGAAACAAGCTCATATATCAGCTTTCTGCACCTAACCCTGGGTTACTGATACCTGTTTTAACCCCGGGTAAAAGAAAGTTTCAGGCTTTGTCACATTTAATCAGAGTTGATGAAGTCCTTCTGTGGAGCAAAGCTGGCACTGTTTTATGGTGTTAACCACACAGCAGTATTGATGCTGGAAAACAAAGCTTTGCAAAGCTGCACGTTAACTGAACCAGTTGTGTTGCAAAATGGTTCATTGTGTAGAAGCATTTGGTATTATATGTCATTTATTTGAGACCTCTTAAGTGTTTTTCACAGTAAGTGTTTTAGAATGCTCTACAGAACAGTAAACTGACCAAATGTGCAGAAAGGCAAAGCTTTTGCAAATGTTTTATTTAAGATATAGTGCAACTAACTAATCTTCTTACAGCATTAGGTGTCAGTGTAATATTCTTTATCAATTTTCAGGGCTTTTTAAAGGGATAATTCATCCGAAAATAACATTTACATTTATTTTACTCACCCTCAGGTCATTGGAGCTGTCTAATTGGCGCCTTCTTTTCTTCAGTAGAACATTTAACGAGCTTTTTTTGGGTCTCTTGATGGTTTATATAATGCAAGGCAAGTAACGAACAATATTGACTTATTCTTCACTGTGGAAGTGCGCTCGTTTTTGCGATTTTGTTTTTGAACTTCCGATTCAGTCGTCTATGGGAGAAATGACTAGGTATACTAAACGGTCAAACCACTTGCTCTACAAACAAGTGTTTGCATGACTATACAGACCAAGTAGAATAATATAATAAGAAAAGATCAGTTTGCAACAGCAAGCAGCAGAACGAGCTGTTTTTAACGTCTAAAAATGAATGGAAGAGAATGAGACCGGAAGTCTCGAGCCAAAAAGATTCAAATGGCTGCGCCTGCTCGTATGTGAAGAATAAGGTGAATACAAACCAAATCAGTCGGTACAAATCAATTTCCATGGCTCCTGATGATAAACCAAAGACTTGTGTAGCAAAACAATCAGTCTGTGCAACAAACTGAACATTATTTACAATAAACAGTTCTTGGCACATGCACAAGTGTAATGAGCACAAGCTTCCAGTTACACTCAGACACAAGGTGAATAGTGAGGATCCACAGGTTTTGCCAATAATTTAGATTTTTATGTTCTACTGAAGATAAAATGTCATTTAGATCTTCAATGGCCTGAGAATAAATGAACTAAATTGTCATTTTTGCAAGAACTATCCCTGTAATTTTGTTTTATGAATGGCTCATACAATGACCATTAAAATCTATTAGCTCCAATAATCCTGACGTGTGTCTTTTTAAATGTCTACAGATTTGTAAAACTGATCTGAGATCAGTGCACCTACATGATTCATGCATTTATTTTGATCATCACCCTCTGGTGGCTAACCATCAAATTTCGAAAGATTTTGAAACTTGCAATGCTTATTGTTAATCAAGGGTGTAAATGATGAACAATGTGGGATTTCTTTACTCTGGAGTTAGAAAGACACTAACTGTTTCAAGTGTTTAAAAAAAGAGATCTTTTCTTCAGTCTTTCATGTGATACACATGTCATTTGTGTCACGAAGCGCAATGCTTCTTTTAGAGCGTGAGTAACTAAAAGGATTCAGGACCTACAATAAAACTCACCTTCCCTACAAGCTTCCCCTTGCGGTTCATGCACAAGTAGTAGTTTGTTTCTTTTCCACGTATTCTCACTTGACTCCCGAAGGTGTCTGCTTCCACCACGAGCTGGGCTTGTGAAGAAACCAAATACACACAGACACATGCGTGCATACATTAGATGCATTGCCATAGACGTGTTTAAAGTAATTAATATTTTGAGGGGATGTTTTCATGATTTTAGTGATGTAATATATTTACATTCTTATATTCTTTTAGAGACATTTCAAAATAGTTCGATTTTTCTACATAATATTAGGTAAATCAAATTGTGTATATATAAGAAAATAGTTTTATTAATAAATGATACAATTTCAGCTGAAATGACTTGATTTTTAACTAATGCTAATATTTAATTTTGTATTCATTAAAAATTACTCAAATTTACACAAAAGCAAGTCAGAATTATTAGCCCTAACCAACCTCCCCCCCCCCCATATATTTTTTCCCCAATTTCTGTTAAACAATAGAAGATTTTTTCAGCACATTTCTAAACATAATAGTTTTAATAACTCATTTCTAATAACTGATTTATTTTATCTTTGCCATGATTACAGTAAATAATATTTGACTAGATATTTTTCAAGACACTTCTATACAGCTTAAAGTGACATTTAAAGGCTTAACTAGGTTAATTAGGTTAACTAGGCAGGTTAGGGTAATTAGGCAAGTTATTGTATAATGATTGTTTGTTCTGTAGATTGTCAGAAAAAAAATATATATATATAGCTTAAAGGGGCTAATAATTTTGACCTTAAAATGGGTTTTAAAAAAATTTAAAACTGCTTTTATTCTAGCCAAAATAACTTGAATTTAATAAAATGACTTTCTCCAGAAGAAAAAACATTATCCGATATACTGTAAAAAAACCTTTGCTCTGTTAAACATCATTTGGGAAATATTTGAACAAGAAAAAAAATTCAAAGGGGTCTAACAATTCTGACTTCAACTGTAAGTAAAAAGAAGCGTTTAAAGTTCAAATGACAAAATATATTATTTTAACTGATATATAATATAATATAAACAAATACAGAATATAATTGATTATTTGTGACTATTAAAATAACAGAAATTAAAAACAACCAATATAAATGATTAAAAGTAGTGTTTAAATGAAATATATCATATATTTATCAGTGTGTATATTTATCATATATTTATCACATTATGAGTTATGAAACAACCGATATAAATATTTAATGCATTCCATTTATTTAATGTAAAGGCAGGCCCACACATCAATATTATTTCTTACCATATTTGTCTCCATCTTCTCCCATGGCAGTGATCTTTTTGCCGAGCACCTGAACATGTTTTCCACTGGTTCGACTGTAGATTTGGTAAACCCGGTGGTGTTTCCGGCTCAGGCCGTCCCGAACCCCAGTCTGATTCTCAACATGCACTCCAAAGTTGACATTATCCACCGCTAGCACCTGCACAAACACAGCAGCCAGTCACAAATCACTCACATTGATTTATGAACTATCAATTGATATATGGTTTTATTATCGGCAACACATGCAGACTGTAAGCACCTGTAACGGGCTGTAGAACAGTAACACGACCTGGAAGCATCTGGACAAAGAGAAATACAAAAGACATCTGTGACATATGCGTTTACATTCAGTCTTGTTGCTTTTCTTAAATTGTTAGGGGAGAATAAGCTCGGTTTATACTTTTTTCAGGTAAATTGAACATTAATACTTGCCTACTAGGTCCAAATGAAAGCATGAAGATAGATAATGAAGGATAAAATAAATATGCATTATATTTATGTTTAGTTTGCCTGGCACAATGTTAAAAGACTAAAGTTTTAGGGGACGAAAAAGATGAAAATGTTTATTTTAAGCCAAAACTGACACCACATGTGAGTGTCTGCATGTACTTAAAGATCAATGTTCAGATCTGCTATGAATTGTTAATAATACTTTATACATATGCCAAGCAATCTCACTCACTCTCTTTTCTTAAATGGTGTCAGCCATGCATCATAATGCATCACAGGCGTACAGATCTTCTAGAAAAAATATTGTTTCCTTTAATCTTTGTTAACCATCGTGTTTTATGTATTCTTTTGATCTTTGTTTTGTTCTTATATCATTCTTAGCTGGAGGGGTTAAGTACTTTTATTTTGTTTTGTTGTACAAAATATATAAAGAAACTCCAGTCATTATTGCTTTTATTATTATTACCATTATTATTAATAATAATTAATATTACAGTGATTTCTGAAGGATCGGGTGACTCTGAAGACTGGAATATTGAAGCTGAAAATTCATCTTTAAAATCACTGGAATAAATGATTAAATTAAATGATAAACTACTTTTGAACAGGTTTTTTTAATAGTGTAATAACATTTCACAATTTTACAATTTGTATTGTATTTAGATGAAATAAATGCAGCCTTGGTAAGCAGGAGAAGCTTCTTTAAACATCCTCAAACTTTTGACTGGTAGTGTATATAATACATCATAAGAATTAAAAGTTGTCTTCATCTCAACAGGTTTAATATAGTTAATTTTTAATACCTGATCATGTTACTGATTTTACTAAGTATTATAAAGGATCTATAAGTACATGAAAACATTAAAAACCAAAGGACAGGATTCAATTAATTACTTTTTTATCTGATATTTTTCATGTCAAATGGAGCATCCAGGATTTGTGATATTCATTATTTATTATCACTACAATGTTACTTTTTCAACACAACTAATTAAGCTGCTAGCATTAACTAAATGTTATTTTTGCCATTTTTCAAAACACACTTTGTCTTTTTACAAGACATTCTATCTATCTGTCTGTCTATCTGTCTATCTATCTATCTATCTATCTATCTATCTATCTATCTATCTATCTATCTATCTATCTATCTATCTATCTGTCTATCTGTCTATCTGTCTGCCTGTCTGTCTGTCTGTCTGTCTGTCTGTCTGTCTGTCTGTCTGTCAAAACACTATCTATAGATAGAACAGTAAGGACCTGGAAGCATCTGCAAGAAGAGAAATACAAAAGACATCTGTGACATTTGCATTCAGTCTAGTTGCTTTTTTTTTAGGTAAATTGAACGTTCATATTTACCTGCTACGTTTAAGTTAAAGCATAAAAAAGATAAATAATATAAAATATTATATATATATATATATATATATATATATATATATATATATATATATATATATATATATATATATATATATATATATATATATATATATAGAGTTGAAGTCAGTATTATTAGCCCCCCTTTGATTTTTTTTTATTTAAAATATTTCCCAAATGATGATGGTAACAGAACAAGGAAATTTTCACAGTATGTCTGATAATATTTTCTCTTCTGGAGAAAGTCTTATTTGTTTTATTTCGGCTAGAATAAAAGCAGTTTAAATTGTTTTTTTAAAAAAACATTTTAAGGTCAAAATTATTAGCCCTTTTAAGCTATATTTTTTTTTACGATATTCTACAGTCATTATACAATAACTTGCCTAATTACTCTAACCTGCCTAGTTAACCAAGTTAAGCCTTTAAATGTCACTTTAAGCTGTACTGAAGTGTCTTGAAAAATATCTAGTAAAATATTATTTACTGTCATCATGGCAAAGATAAAATAAATCAGTTATTCGAAATGAAAAAATTAAACAGGGAGGCTAATAATTCTGACTTCAACTGTGTGTGTGTGTATATATATATATATATATATATATATATATATATATATATATATATATATATATATATATATATATATATATATATATATATATATACTTTTTTAATATATTTATTTTGATTGTTTTATTTCTTAACTTTATTTTCATTTATTTATTTTTACAATTCCTGACTTTTCTGTAACTATTTATTTTTTGCAAACTCTTTATAGATTCATTCTACATTTACAAGATATTTTCAGACATCCTTATGTTTGCCACTGACTGCAGCAGTTCTATACAAATTCTACAAAAGTCAAAGCAGGATTCAGACACAGAAAAATCTCATCACCATCGTGCTGTTATCTTAGAGGAGAGTCTGGGTGGCCTTATATTCTAATGTGAACCCAGCATCTGCAGACTCTCCCTTACTGACCCACAACAAATCCTCAGTCAGCCTGGCCAAAACGAGACGGAGACTCCACGTGAAACTTACAGCACGACAGCAGACCACAGGACGGACCGCATCGCGAGCTCCAGCGCTTCAATCAGCCCGGACAGTGAGACCTCTGAGGCGATGCTCTGAAAACCTGGAGCCAGAAGCGGACACAGACCCAAGAGAGCATCTGAGCGCGTGTTTGGAGGATCTCCTCAGAGAGAGTAAACCTGTTTTGATGAACATCGAAGAAGGACAGGTGAAAAACGGGTCATCCTTCTGCGTGACCCCGATGACACTCCCGACAATAGATGGAGATCAGAAAGCAGTCTTGTTTCTTTAAATATCTTCAAGAACGCTGCTGTCTTCGCACAAAAACGCAGAAATCGGGGGTCCTCTTGTCCCTTAAGAAGTCTTTGCTTGATTTTCTCCTTTTCCAGGCTTCTTTTGTTCGGCTGTGGGGTGGAAAGGACCCCTCTCTCGCCACAGGACAGTGCGTTTGCTGAATGAGAAGGAAGCGCAGCTGAAGTGGAACGGAGATGGGCGGGGTGCGCGCAGGGGCAGGATGATGATGAGGATGATGGGACGGTGTTTCGAGCTCACTTGTCATCATCACTAAGGTGAAGAGGTGAACGAGAAGTGATTTAGCAATAACCGACATCTTACTTTTTAAAGAAGAATCGTCAAAGTTTGACAAAGTCTAGACGTCCCGTTTTAAAGGTGCATTCAGACGTGTTTTTGGTGATTATACGAAATGAATGTTTTGAGAAATGGATCGTGCTGTAAAGATTCCAGTACTGTCAGTTTTAAAGAAAAAAAAAAAGCAGTTTTATTTGGCATGGAGCGGGGCGCCCCCTCTTGGTGGCCACCATGCTGACATCACATTGGCGTCATGCAGTTCAGTAAGTTTTAATTAAAGTTAACGCGTTGTAAGTCATTAACCAAACCATCCAGCGACGAGGTTAATTATAACATTCCACTCTTTAATTTGAGGCAAACATTGGCAAAAGACTAAGGTACAATACTTTACTAACGGCATAGTTCACCCAGAAAAGATAATTCAGTCATTAAATATTCACCCCAATTATTTCAAACATGCTTTCTTCTATTGAACACAAAGGAATGCATTTCAATAATTGAATTTTTATAAAAAAAAATAAAAATAAAGTATTTTATTTTATTTATTTTTTTACTGTGGTTGTAAATGGCTATTGTTTTTTTTCTGAATTTATTTGTGTATGTGTAAGGTTAAGTAATTGAACCTGTGGGTGAACTATCCCTTTAACAGTATGTCAAAGCAACAAGCGAGTAGGAGGATCTACTTTTCTACTCTTTCTTCATTGCAGCTCTCTGATTGGTGGAATTTCTGTACAGCATCATGGGTAATGCAGTTTATCTGCATAAAAAACTGAATGCGAACTGATAGGTTAAACAAAAGTATTTATAGTCGAATATCAACTCCAGAGCAGGATTTAAGTTATTTTTATTAAACTTCAATTATCCTGAGAAATGAACTGATTGAATGAATGAATAATTTACATCAAAAAAGAAAAGGTTTTCTTATGAAGGACCATAAAACCAAAGTTGATTGAAGGTGGTGGGCTGAAGTTAAATAAACCAAAGTATTACATGGTGATACTTGGTAATTTCCGAATTTATTAATATTTAAAAATAAATTGAAAGAATACTGTAATCTTTTAATAATTATATATTTTTTTACAATTTATGATGAACTTCTTACAATAAAAAAACAAACAATTCCCTTCATAACACAATGGTGTTTGATGCTAAATACATTGAAAACATTTGATTTGCTCATCGTGGATCATTATATATTTTTTTTAATCTGATCATACACAAGATTTAATTGAAGGTTTCATTTCATTTGCTTCTTTGTATCTCAACAATTAAACAAAAACAAAAGGTTATGTTAAAATTTGAAATGTTAAAATTAGAAATGCCAAATCAAAGGTTACCATGGGCCAACTTTGGCCAGTGAGCCCTAGTTTGGGCATCTCTAAGTTTAGCAAAACAAGCAATCTAAACAATTTGAACATAATATACACAAGAAAAATCATAAATAGCTCATTCTGAAATAATGCAGGGTGACATGCAGGGTAGAACAAGCCAAAAAAAAAACAAAACAAAACACAGATCAAACATCTTTTATGAGTATTTAATAAAAAAAATGGTAAAGATAAACAAACAAGCAAACAAACTTCATGCATCCACACCAATAGGTGTCAGTACAAAAACCGAACAGAACAAATAAAAACCCTAACAATCACTTTCTTTAAAAACAAGATTTTTATTAAACCTGAAAAAGCAATATTAGTCCATATTTGAGCACTTCAAAATAGAAGCGAGGGTGTGAGAGAGGTATGTAAGCAATAAGTCGTTCCAAAATGAACATTTCACAGGGATTTCAGAAACACCGCCCTCTTTCCCCCCTCTTCTGACCACGACAGAACCGCAGACACCCGGGTCAGCCAACAAGCGCCAGCTCTGCATGCTCCTCCACCCCCCTTTATTCGCCCCAGCACCCCTGTGCCCCATCCAGGAGGAGCAAGAAGGAGAGAGATGTAAATTAGCGGGTAGCTAGACAGGTCACGGCCCGCTTGGCGGTTTTGAACATCCTAAATGAGCCGTGTCACGTTTCCAAAATACCATAACTCATTTCCTCTCACCTTAAAAATCACAACATTTCCAGAGACAACAAACATTTTTGATTGGGGTAACGGTCTGATGTTTCAGCTCCGCTGGAGAGCATTGAGCAATTAGTGGGTCATAATGTTCATGATGTTTAATGTATACAAACCCGGGTGTGTGAACGGCTAGTTATGAAGGTTGACTGGATCACGCTCACCGGTCTGATTGTATAACCTTTTGTACCAGCATTTTCTCTGCTCTTTGTCTTTCAGAGTTTGGACTTCAGGCCCTCCACCCAGATTGAATTTTTAGATGAAGTCCAGAGATCTTCATGTGAAAGGTATCAAATGCACTTACTTTCAGAGCTCTTTGAATTTTAATATGTTCTGTTTTGGTTTTCTTAAAGGAATATTTGTGTTGATTGTCACATATGATCACAGATCCTACTAATTTTTTTTATTTCCACCGTGAAACGCTTACAATTGAGGTAAAATCAAATGATGTCAAGCTTACAATAAAAAAATAATAATAAACTGAATAAAAAAATGAATTCTGCTGTTACAACTTGTGAGGCATTTGAACTGTGAAGCAATACTTTTGAAAGTAAGGATTTAGGATTATGGCATTGCGTTGTCATGTGACAGTTGAAAAACTGGATTCTGAATTAAAAAGTGCAGTATGTAAGTTTGACACCCAGTGGTTGAACTAGGTATTTCATTCCTGGATCAAGCACAGGTTGCCAGATTGAGGAGTGCGTCTGACGATCGAGCCAAAACGCTCATTTAAACCATGTTTTAAAGCAACAGCACACAATGGAAGGAATATTTTCCATAATAAAAGGAGTTTTTGTTCTAATCAACACCTGGAATTGATATATATTAGAAATGATTATTTTGCAGCTGAACAACAAGATAAACTGTGATCGCCTCAGGCACACCCCATGTGCTTTATTCAGTGTTAAATGCTAACAATGTGAGTTTGAATGCCATTTTACATGACATTTATTGCCATACTACTGAAAGCAGCAGCAGATAGTTCACCTCAGATCTCTGAAATTGAACTTCAGAACTGTGACTCAAAATAACACACATATGAGTGGTTCAGCATGTACATTCAATAATGTTAAAGAGGGTTAATATGTATTAATTAGATTATAAACCTTACCATTTCGAGAGTGAGTGCATATTCTGTGCTTCTGAATGGCTGTATTTAAATTTCTGTCGTGTTTCATCTGGTGCAAAGAGCCCAATTGCTTATCACTGCAAATCTCGTGATGTAGCGTGTTGTTAGGACACGAGGTTACAACCTGCTCACCTAATGTTAACGCTCGTAATATTTATATTATTTGCTAATTAATAACCTCATTTTCCCAGAGATGGGTTGCGGGTGGAAGGGCATCCGCTGCGTAAAACCTGCGCTGGATGAGTTGGTGGTTCATTCCGCTGTGGCAACCCCGGATTAATAAAGGGACTAAGCCGAAAAGAAAATGAATGAATAACATCATGTGGAACTCTGAATCTGCGTCTCATTTCGGAGTCTGCTACTGTCCACCGGAGGTCGCGTTTCGGTCACTGATGTATGCTTCGAGAGCCTTTCTGAATGAATGAATGAAATACGCTGTTTTCCACCAAGGCAACTCAGGGTGCTGAAATATAATTGGCTTAACTGGCATTGGGTTGATTAAAAGAACCAAAACAGAGACAGCGTTCGGGCAGGTAACTCACATTTTCAAAGCAGAATAACTGACTTCAGCATTGTTTTTCAGACAAACAAGGATGTTCACTTGGCATGTTTCTTAAATATCTGCAAACATATAATGGTATTTTTATACTTTAGACGGGTCAAAAACTTACATACAGCACCTTTAACTTTATGCTGAAGACGGTAGTAAGGCTTGACATTAAAGAGACTAAATTTCAGCATGCTGTGATAAATGATCCGTGACGTATTTTGAGCTGAAACTTTACAGAGACATTCTGGTGACACAAGAGACTTTTATTACATCATATATAATAGAGCCCATTTAAATCTTTTTTTGTTAAAAAACAAACAACGTGTCAGCAGATGACAGCAGGTCACTGTTTTAATGTGTAAGTCATTCATTTGACTTTAATTAATCCCCCGCATAAAACATAGTCTGGATAAGATGGCGGTTCATTCCGCTGTGTTGACCCTTGATGAATAAAGGGACTAAGCTGAAGGAAAAGGAATGAAAATAGCTATTTTATGTTTCAGCAAAATGGTGGAGAACTTGTAGAATCGCTGAACTGAAACAGAACTAGCAGTGGTACTTAAATAACCCAGCATTTTTTTTCCCTCATTCGTAAGTCACTTTATACAAAGGTGTTTGCTAAATGACTGATTGTAAATGCAAAATTTGATCAGATTTTTGTCATATTTTAGCATAAATTATATTAAACCACATATAATGATTATATTGAAATATTGAGGTTTAGAGAGGGACTTTCCTGAATTCATACACAGTTGATGCCTTGTAAAATACTTATGTTTTCTAATGAGACAGTTTGATAGGCCCCATTAACGTCCATTTTAAGTGTTTTACTGTAACCCAAATCTTTTTTGTTCAGAGAGCAAAACAAAACACATGATCTGAAAGTGTTAATGAATATCGAATATGTATAAATATGAAACGAAAGTCTCAGTCAAAGCTCCGTCTGAATGGTGTGAATGTGTCCAGAAGCAAGCATACTTCATCTCTTCTCTCAATGGAGTTGCTCTCCCCCCTTCCAGTTTCTTTTTCATCCTCCTCTCATTTCTCATGTCCAATTCTACCCGTTTCAGACAAAATAGGAGTTTCTCCTTCTTCTGTTCGTCTGCTTCTGTCTCGCTCTTTCTCTTCCTTTTGGCTCATCTTCCATCTTTCCAGACTTTGAAGGGAGTTCAGTCTTCTAATATAAGACAGGTCCCTACCACAACAAAGGAGTCAGCTTTGAGTTTGAATAAACACTTTCTCTCCTCCTTCTGCCTGTCTGTACCCCACTCCCATTTTTCCTTCTCTGTGTTATTTCTCTCTTGGCCTGTGCTGAAGTATGAGCACTTGTTATGCGTTCTCCATGGTAGCCTTTTCTTCTGGAATAGATTAGCAGGCCGGGGAGGAAGGGGAAGCGGCGGCAAACCAAAGTTGCGGAGGAAGAAGAAGGTGTAAAAGGGAGTGAAGTGTGAAAAGAAAGGGATAGAGCGATGGAAAAATGATTGTGGAATGACAGGGAAGGAAAGGAGGTCACCGTAGGTAACAGAAACACATGCTGTTTGGCTCGTAAAGGTTCTCTTTTGGCACTGATCCTTTAAAAACCTCTTTAAAAAACAGAAAAACTTCTTCAGATTGTTAAAATATTCTTCACGCAGGAAAAAAATAGTTTAAGGAATGTTCATGTTGGGGAACAAAAAACAAAATGGTTCTTTCTATGTCATTGTTTTGACGACCTCTGTATGATTATTATTTACAAGCAGACCAACACGCTCTTTTGGCAAATTATATCTAGGTTTAATTTTTAACGAAACAAATAAATGTGTATATTTGCATAAAAAATACATTCTGTGACTACATAGAAAATCTCTACCTTGTAAAATATTAAAATTTTTCTAATTCACTACATTTTTAAGCTTCTTTGGATGCCATTACACTGATGGTTGCTAGGAATGCTCCGATCGATTCGCCAGAAATCGGTATCGGCCGATAATCACATTTTATGGTTCGATCGGTACTCGCTAATCTGAATTGGCGCTAATTCTGAACCAATCAGAAGAGTTGTTTACAGATTTAGAAGCAGAGGAAGATCCAACACAATCTCACGGCAATTCGTAACTTTTTAATTTAGTGGCTAATTCGTATGAATTCGTACAATCTAATGCGTACAATTTAGTACGATTTGCTCATCCCCAATGACGGTTGGGTCTAGGGGTGGGGTTAGGTGCCACGCCTCCTTTTTAAAATCGTACAATTTCGTACGACTGAATTAGCCACTAAACTGACAAAACGTAAAATACTTATGTTTTCTCGTGAGATCAGGCTGGAATATCCATTTTAACTTCTTATGCGTCAAATATGCTCTCCAAACCTTGTCTTGATTGAGATATATTGAATTCCTCTTGCGTCATTTGCAATGTTTCTACAGTGCATCCGGAAAGTTTTCATAGTTCTTCACTTTTCCCACATTTTTTATGTCAAAGTCTTATTCCAAACTGGATTAAATTCATTTATTTCCTCAAAATTCTACACACAATACCCCATAATGACATAGTGAAAAAAGACTTTTTTAAATTGTTGCAAATTTATTACAAATAAAAAACCTGAAATATCACATGTACAGAAGTATTCACAACCTTTGCTCAATACTTTGTTGATGCACAATTGGCAGCAATTACAGCCTCAAGTCTTTTTGAATATGATGCCACAAGCTTGGCACCTGTCTTTGGGAATTTTTGCAGTACCTCTTAGTTACCTCTGAGTTAACAACATACTGTATAACCTTTATTTTCCTTTAAAAAAAAATTAGGTTAATGTTATCTTCTGAGAACTTCCTAACACCTGAACTTTCTAAGACTTACTTTTTCCAAATTTCTAAATAACGTTTACTTATTGACTATCACTCTGTTATGCAAAGTAACTATTTTAAAAATGTAATAAATAGGAAGGACGGCGCATTGGCTCAGTTGTTAGCACTGTACCCTCACAGCAAGAAGGTCGCTAATTCGAGTTTCAGCTGGGTTAATAGGCATTTCTTTGTGGAGTTTGCATCTTCTCCCCATGTTGGCCTAGGTTTCCTCAGAGTGCTCTGGCTTCCCCCACAGTCCAAAGACATGCTGTATAGGTGAGTTTCCCAGTACTGGGTTGCAGCTGGAAGGGCATCCGCTGTGTAAAACATATGCTGGATAAGTTGGTGGTTCATTCCTCTGTGGCGACATGAATAAAGAGACTAAGCTGAAGTCAAATGAATGAATGAAAATAGCTATTGTATGTTTTATCAAAATGGTGGATAACTTGTAGAATCTCTGAACTGTATCAGAACTGACTTTTTATCTGATTTTAAAAGTAATTATTTGTTACAAATTGAATGTTTGCATAAAAAAAATCATCTCATCCAATTCTCATCCATCCAATTGTCCAAATCATCCATTTTCCATCTCAATCTTTTTCAGCTGTGATGGATGTCATCACACTGATGATTCTTTCCCCAAAACGCCTTCAAAATACCATGCATGTTTTGGGCGCTTTCACAAGCCCTCTTTTCAGCTTCCCCATGCCCTTACATACACTGCATTGTCATCTCTGGACTCTTTCCTGGTTCTCCAGCTTATTAACCCGCTCTCGCTCGTATTTGCAGTGTAGAACATCATGAGCTGTCATCACTGGGCTCCTCTTCCCTCCCTCCGTCCCCATTCCCTCCTGGCTGGGTTAAAACCACAGGTCTGCTCTCTCTGTGTGCTGGCGAGAACTCATGACCGCAGCCACTGAACTGCAAGGATGGTAATGGACATTCTCTATGGCAAGCTGTTTTAACGTTTCATCTATAAAGCCTCTACATAAAACTAATACTTCTATCTTTTATGCCATTGATGCATATGTTTATATTAGTGAGATCAGTCTAGACTGCTCCCTGTAGCATACAATCACACTGGTGTAATTAGAATGCATCACATGATCAGCTGCTAAATTGAAATCTGCCTGTTGCGATCACTGGTGCTGAACAGTTTATCAGTGTTTCCAAACAAATAGCATTTATTTTATTTTCACACTGTTTACGTTCGTTGAACATTTACTCTATTCTTCTACCAGTTAAACAGATACTTTTTTGTTTGTACTTTGGAGAAGCTGATGAACTGACATGTTGTAAAGACAGTGTTGGGAAATAGAGCCTTTTCACATTTCCGGGATTCTCAGTAGCGGAAATCATCATAGTTGGGAAAACTTAAGAGTGCAGTGAATGAGAGAGTACAACAAAATCTTTTTTTTTTTACAATCTGATTTGCTGAAATAATAAAAGAATGTTCAGATGATGATGTTATAAAGACTTTCAGAAAAAGGAAAGAAAATTGTGTGAGACTCATAACGGCAACCAGAGGAGAGAACAATGTCAGATTTACTGTCCCGTCCCATAGACGCTGTGTTAGAAACGCTTGGCACAAGTGGTATTTATTTATTTTTTTTGTAATTTGAGGCAAAATACATACACAAATACATACAAATGTTCATACATTTAAAAAAATCTAGATATTAAAAACTTTCAATGATTTAAGATGCTGATGACTCTTAAGCGCATCATAACAGTATTTTATAAACCATGGGAATTTGGGCTTAAAACACAGAAGCCATTTTAAACGCACATGAAGTTTGTAACAAAACAACCCATGTATTTAACTAACACATGAAATAACTCTAACGTATTTCCCACGATGCACCTGGCTATAGTGCTGTGGGCCAGGTCATTACAATATTTTTT